>NC_045438.1:116820164-116834265 GCF_002776525.5 Piliocolobus tephrosceles | reverse complement strand
TTTTTTTTTTTTTTTTTTTTTTTTTTCCGAGATGGAGTCTCGCTCCGTCACCCAGGCTGGAGTACAGTGGCGTGATCTTGGCTCACTGCAACCTCTGCCTCCTATTTCAAGTGGTTCTCCTGCCTCAGCCTCCTGAGTAGCTGGGATTACAGGCATGCACCACCACGCCTAGCTAATTTTTGTATTTTTAGTAGAGACAGGGTTTCGGTCAGGCTGGTCTCAACCTCCTGACCTTGTGATCCACCCACCTCAGCCTCCCAAAGTGGTATCCTAAAAATACTGTGGTATTTTCAGATTTTTAAAAATTAAGTGCTTAGGCCAGGAGCAGTGGCTCACGCCTGTAATCCCAGCACTAAGAAATATCCCAATTTCTTAACTCCACAGTATTTTTAGATTTTTAAAGATTAAGAAATATCCCAATTTCTTAACTCCACACTATCCTTAAAATAACATAGAAAGTTTACAAATAAAGGGGTAAACAAAGAAATATATCAAGCAAATGCATACTAGCAGAAATAAAGATAACATCAATATCAGAAAACATAAATTTAGAATCATTAAATGGGAAAGAAATGTTATGTCATATGGTAAGATTTAGATTAGTAATAAAAAAAGTTGATAAAATTTATGCACAGGATAACTTTTAAATGTTTCAGTCAAAATATAGCAAAAAAAAATATTTAATACAGAGACACTATTATTGTTTAACATTTTGTGGAAGTCCTGCCCAGCAATGAAACAAACATTGGAGAGAAAGACACAAAATTATTATTATTTGCAAAGAATATCATTACATACCTAGAGAAAAAAAAATGAGTAAATCAAGAGGAAAACCATTAGAGAATGCTCAGAAACTGGCTAGGTACAAAATAAATATTTTTAAATCATTCACCTGTATAGTGATAACAACAAGTCTAAAAACATAATGAAAAATAAATCATCCATCATGGAAAAACAAAAGTCTGAAATACCTAGAAATAGCCTTATTAAAATATGAGAGAGATGCATATAGAGAGAACTATGAAATAATGATGAATTACTTTAAATAACTTGAATAAATGGTCAGAAATACAATGTTCATAGAAGGCAAGATTACATGCACAAAAAAGAAAACAATTATTTTCTCTTTTTTTTCTTTTTTAGAGACGGGGTCTTGCTATATTGCCGAGGCAGGAGTGCAGTGACTATTCACATCACAATCACAGCTCATTACAGCCTAGATCTTCTGGTGTCAAGCAATCCTCCTGCCTCAGCCTCCTGAGTAGCTGGGACTACAGGCACACCCCACCATGCCAATCTTCTAATTTGTTTCTATGTCTAATGCAATACCAAACAAATTCTTATTGGTAAGGCTTTATGTGGTAATGTAGCAAATTTCTAAAACTCATCTGAGAAGATTTAAATCATCAGAGACCTGTCCTCAGGGAGTGAAACAGTTTAAAGTTAGCATTTTTAAAAAATAATGAGATGTGAGACTAGAACACTCAATGAACAAATTAAATAACTCAGAATACACCATAGGTGTATATGAAGAATCTAAAATACAGTAAAAGTAAACTGTCATCACAAAATGGTTTAGTGGGCAATTATTCAGTGAACAGGTTTGGGTTTCTTTATTGGTTAACTGTTTGGAAGAGAAATAAAATGAAAGTAGAGCTTTCCATTACATCATGCATCCAAAAGAACTTCAGCTAGATTACAGAAGTGAGAGAGAAATCCTAAACTGGCAGAGGGGAAACTGAGAATCAGTCCATTTTGTGCCACCAATTCTCCAAAGGCTAAGGTCCTACCAGCACCAGGTCCTGCAGAGCAGGAGCTGAGAATACAGGGGGAAGAGGGAGATTTAGAGGGCCAGTGTGAAAGCCGTTTGAGCAACAACTTAATTCCCAACTTTTCTTCCCAGCACTCCACTGCTAGGCAAATCCTCCTCCCGATTCCACCAGAAAATTGGCAGTTTATCTCTGAAGAGGGTAAAACAGAGGGTCTTTGGATTGGGGTCTACCAGCATGGGTGAGGGTGTGCAACCACCAAAAACGGAAGGATCAAGTGGTCATATAGATTCTGAATGCCAAGGATGATCCCACTCGCAGGCCTCTTTACTCCTCAGTTTCCAGAACTCTAACAAGACTTTTTCCTTCTGGCAAGAGGTTGAAGAATCTGATCATCCCAAAAGGAAAAATCTAAACATATTTAGAGGTGGTTCCCCACAAATGGCCCACTCAGATCACCCCATAGGGAAGCTCAGAATCCCCAAATTTCCCCCCACACAGTGAGCTTCCAATCAGCTTTTATTTTAATCTTTAGCAGACCCCTAAGAAAATAGAACATGAAGACAGATCCAAAAATAAACAAACAGAAAAGGGCATTAGGAGGTCGGGCGCAGTGGCTCACAATACAAAATACAAAAATTAGCCGGGCATGGTGGTGTGCACCTGTAATCCCAGCTATTCGGGAGGCTGAGGCAGGATAATTGCTTGAACCCGGGAGGCAGAGGTGTAGTGAGCCAAGATTGTGCCACTGCACTCCAGCCTGGCCGACAAAGTGAGACACTGTCTCAAAAAAGAAAAAAGAAAAGAAGAGAAATGGAACGGGAGGGGAGGGCAGGTGGGAGAGGGAGGAGAGGGGAGGAGGGGAGAGAAAGGGCAAGGGAAAGAGAAAGGAAAAGGGAAAGGAAAAGGAAAAGGGAAGGGAAGGGAAGGAAAGGGCATTAGGAGGAAATAGAAAATACACAAGAACAAAAACCTTCAAAAATATAATTAATAGCCTCAGATAGAGAAGATCCTTGAAATCAAAAAGGATACTACTTTAAAAAGGGAAATACCAAGAATAAAAAAACAAGGTTATCTTGGAAATTAAAAACATCATAACTGAAATGAAACAGTCAATAGAATCCTGGAAGAGAAAGTTGAAAAAAAAAACTTCCAAAAAGTAGAGCAGAAAGATTAAAATATGGGAGAAAAGATCAGTGGTCCTATCCAGGAAGAACTACTGTATATCAAAATAGAAAGAAAGAACAGTGAGTGATGGAGGAGAGGAAATCAGTAACTAAACACATGAAAGAAAGTCCCCACAACTGAAGAATATGAGTTGCCAGAGAGGGACTCATCAACTGTCTGAATGAAACACTCAACCAAGCCACATCTTAGTGAAATTTCAGAATACTGAAGGCAAACAGAAAATTTTACAGGCTTCTTGCGAGAAAAACAGATCTGGTACAAAGAGCCAAGAATCAGAATACCTTCAGAATTCTCAACAGTGACCTTAGAACATAGAACAGAGTGGAAAAATGTACTCGAAATTCCAAATGAAAATTATTTCCAACATAAAACTCCAAACATGATGAAACTGTATGACGAAGGAAGAAAAAAGACATTTTCAGATAAGCAAAATCTCAAATAATTTGCCTCTCACGCAACCTTTCTCACAAAACTACTTGAGGATGTGCTCCATCAAAACAAGATAGTAAACCAAGACATAGGAAGATATGAAGTACAGGAAACAGAGTCAACACAGGAAAGAGAATAAGGAATTTCCCTCCAGGATGGCAAAGGAGATCCTGGAGCGATAGCTGCACCAGGAGTCAAGAGTACCCAGTTTAGATTGGAGCCATGTGATTCAAGAGACGGACATGTTAAAGGATGTTTGAGCAACATCCCTGAAGCCATGGCATTGGTTTTGTGAATCTGAGGACAGAATGGCCAGGTAAGCCTATCCAAGGTTCTTACCTGTCCTTAGCTTCCCTTGGTTATAAGTTGATGAATTTCCTCTTATCTTCTCCTTGTCCCACTGCCTGGATTCGTTAAAGGCACTCATTTCCCCTTCAACCACCAAAACGTCTGTGTGGACTTACCTTTGAAAACCGGAGATTAGGTAAGGTAGGCTCAGAAACGGAAAATGCAGAGCACCCTGCTCACTTTGACCCCATTTCGGGTAGAAATTGAGAACCTGCATTTTCAGTTAAGATAGGCTAAAGAGCTGAAGGACAGACCCAGACAGAAGTTTCTCACTCACATAATACTTCAAGTGAGGTGTTCCTAGTGGGCATGTCTCCTCCGTGTGGGGATTCCAGAACTCAGTCTCCTTTTCATCTCACGGATGTAGGGGAGCTGGGAAAGGAGGTCCCTGGAAGAGCAGATGCATCCCAAATACAACTTTATACTGGATTCTGGAGACAGCCAGCCAGGTCTTCTTCACTGGCCCTGCCCCGTAGCCCTCAGGGTTCCCCCAAGTCTTCCTCATTATCTCCCCAGAAGGTGCTCTTGTAAAATCTCAGAAAAGCTGAAGCCAGACTATGAGCAAGATAAAGGAAGCAGCTCGGCTCCTGGGAGCCTCCCCTAACAGTGGGAACGTTGCCGTCTCCTAACCAGCTGGGTTTGTGTTTGCCCATTTGGTTCTTCAAAACTGAGCAACATATCATTTAAGGATGCAAACATAGGTGTGATACAGCTATAAAGAAAAGCAAGGGAAAGTTGGATAGAAAAGTCAGGATAGTGGTTCCTCCTAGACAAAAAAGAGGAAGAAAAAAGGGGCACCAGGGCTTCAAGGTTCTGGCAAGGTTTCACTTCCTAACCCTCACTCTGTGGTGTCTGGTGTTTGGATTTGTTGTTTTTCTAATTTTTAAATTATCCTTGTATATTTCAGTCATTGTTTTGCATATATGAAATACTTTAAAATTAAAAGTTTTTTAAAGTTAGGGAAGAAACTGCAGAGAAAAAGAGCGATAGATTTAGCTACACAAAACTGTAAATCTTCTGTATGTTAAACATTAAACAGAAAGGCTAACAACAAATTGAAAAAATATTTGTCACAAATGCTGCAAGTGTTTAATATCCAGGCTATGAAATATGAACCTGAATACTAAACACAATCCCATCTCACAGCCTTTGTGCTTTCTCCTTGCTATTCCCTCTGCCAGGTACACTCTTCCACTGACAGCCTGATGAGCAACTCCCTCCCTTCATTTGTGCAAATGTCTCCTTCTCAGGGAGCTACCTCTGGCTGGCCACCCTGGCACTCCATTTCCAGATTCCCAACTTTATTTTTCTCTGTGGCATTCATGTCCTTCTCATATCTATTTAATTTTTTTATTCTGTTTTTGTCTCTCTCTCCACCAGAATGAAAGCTCTGTGAGGGCAGAAATTTTTGTCTGTTTTGTTCAATGCTGTGTCCCCAGTGCCTAGAACAGTATCTGGCACATGGTAGGTGCTCAATGAATATTTGTCGAATGAATAAGTGAATATGAAAAGTCCATGATAATTGATAAGACAAGCATTAAGAACACTGCTAAATGAACAAAAGATGCAAATAAACAATTTACATGACATAAGGCATCAAAATGTCTTAGAAGCACATGGATAAATATTATCACCAATAAACAAATCCACATGAAACAATCTTTTGTCTATCAAATTAGTGAAACTTGTTTTTTAATTGTAGTAAACAGCATTGGCAAGAATATGCTAAACTGAGCAATTACTCACTGCTAATAAGTGTAAATGAATACAACATTCTGAAAAGCAATTTTATAACTTAATTCAAGAGTCTTAAAAGTGTTCATGCTTTCTGGCCCAGTAATTACACTTCTAGAAAGTTATCATAACAAAATAATTTAAAACATATAAAGAGAGAACCAAAACTGTGAATAAAACTTCCATAGCATTTGAAATAAGACATTAAAAAAAACAGAAAACAAATATGTAAAATGCCAACAGGAGGAATGGACAATTTTGACTTTTTCTTCATAATTTCTTATTTTATATGAGCATCTATTTCTTCTAAAATGGGGAGTGCTGTTCATGATGCGAAAATTGGTAGCTTTAAAAATAATTGCTGGTGCGGTGGCTCATGCCTTTAATCCCAGCACTTCGGGAGGCTGAGGCAGATGGATCACCTGAGGTCAAGAGTTTGAGACCAGCCTGGCCAACACAGTGAAACCCTGTCTCTACTAAAAATCCAAAAAATCTGCCAGGCATGGTTGGCGGGCACCTGTAACCCCAGCTACTGGAGAGGCTGAGTCGGGAGAATCATTTGAACCCTGGAGGTGGAGGTTGCAGTGAGCCAAAATCCTGCCATTGCACTCTAGCCTGGACAACAAAAGCATAACTCTATCTCAAATAAATAAATAAATAAATAAATAAATGTTGTTTGGTTATTTCGATAAGTTATTTTCATTATTAAATAAGTTATTTTCATTTTCATTCCAATGAATGGAAAAAATTAGATTATTTGAAAATGGCTCCAAGACAGAATCAACATTCGAAACCTAAAACCTCAGGTCAAAAAACAAAGAAAAAACAAAAACAGACCACCACGTCTATAGCCTATTGCATCCCCTGGTGGCAGCATACTCAAATAGAGAAACAGTAAAGTGAAAACCTAGTCAAGCTAAAAGAAAACTATAAAATCTAGCAAATACTTTAAAAATAAAGCTTCATTTTCAGAAATCAGGAAAAAGATCTCATACACACAAAGCAATGCTAAAACATATGCTTTCATCTTTTTATGTTGTCAACCTCAGCGCCCTAGGATTAAAGACCTGGAGCCACATATACTCTGTTCTATGTCACTAGTAAGTAACCATTCATATTGAATGACTCAACAAGTCTACTTTGAGACACAAATTTTCCAAATGGATTATTGATCAAATGAAATCATCTCCATCATTTCCCGAGCCTTGAGGTGTCTCAAGTGACAAATAAATCCAACAGGACCAAAAAAAAAGTTATGGTGGCAGGGCAGAGGTGGGGACGCAGGAGGAAATTGGGTTCAGAAGCTTTTAAATATCAAAATACCATGAATTGAAATACTTGGATAGTAATAGTAATTTTCTACCTCTCAAATTGGGAAAGATTTTAAAATATCATTACACCCACTCTAATCAAGCTTTCACCCTGGCATTACCTCAAAACAGCTCCTGCCATCATCACCAGTGACTATCATATTGCCAAATTCTACAGTCATTTCTCAGTCCTCACCTTACTCTTCTCTCAGCAATGTTTGAAACCCACAAGCTCACCTTCCTTCTTTCTCTTATTTCCCCGGCTCTTATTCTATGGCTGACCTTTCTGCCAGCAAGTTTTCCTTGTGTTTAAAAGAACTATGATTGAAGCATAAAAGACAAATGGAAAGATGAAATACAGAAGCCCCCCACTTATAAGCCCTTCCATATGCCAGGCATGTTCCTTAGGTTATCATATTTAGCCCTCATGGCCTCCTTCCCTTTGTCTCCAACATCCAGAAATGCATGTGATATTCTCATGTATTTGTGGAACCTAAAACTTAAAACAATGGAACTTATGGACATAAAGAGTAAAATGATTACCAGAGGCTGGGAAGGGAAGTAGGGTGGGATGCGGGGAGGTGGGGAAGGTTAATGGGTACACACAAACCCAAAAAGAACAAATAAGACCTACTATTTGATAGCATAACAGGATGATAATGGACAATAATAACTTAATTGTACATTTTCAAATAACTAAAAGAGTATAATTCAAGTGTTTATAACACAAAGGATAAATGCTTGAAGGGATGGATACCGCATTCTCCAATTGCATGCCTGTATCAAAACATCTCACATACCCCATAAATATATGCACCTACTATGTATCCACAAAAGTTAAAAATAAAATTTTAATAAAAAATTTTAGTAAATAAATTTTGAAACAAAAAAATGGAAGAAAGAAGTGCCTACCTTTGATGAATTCCTGAGTTACGGACCTCACCAAACTTCCTCTCGGCCTTCCTCTTCAGGCTGCCTGGTTGGAAGTCCACGTCTGCAGGCTTCTTCCAGGATACCAGCAAGAAAGCCTGAGAACATTTCCTGGAGGGAAGACAGAGGCCCCACCTTGAACAAATCCCAAGACCAAGGGAAATCCTTGCTTCCCGTACTTCTCCAGCTGCCCCAACTCCAAGTTTGGCTCATACCCCCACCTGTGAACCCAGTGCACCTGGGTGGATTTCATGGTGGGAGGATGACCTTTTCCCTGAGTATCAATGTTTTGAGCTCTGAAAGATTCTCAAAGTGTCCACCAAGAAGCCCTGTCTTATAGACCCACTGCAGGCCTGCCCTGTGAATTGTGAATGAGATGAAATCCAGCTTCTTTCGACCCATTCAGTGATCCTTTTCCCCAGCATTTTGTCAACTGGCTGTTGACTGCAGTTCACCTTGCTAACTGAGACTGTATTTCCAAAAGGGAAATGCATCAGGATATGAGGGATCTGTGGAGCTTGGGTACAGTGGCTTATGCTTGTAATCCCAGCACTTTGGGAGGCCAAGGCAGGAGGATCGCTTGAGGCCAGAAGTTTGAGACCAGCCTGGGCAACATAGGGAGACTCCATCTCTACAAGAAATAAAAAATTAGCTGGCACACAACTGCAGTCCCAGCTACTCGGTAGGCAGAGGCAGAAGTATACGTTGAGCCCAGGAGTTTGAGACTACAGTGAGCTATGATCATATCACTACACTCCAGCCTGGGTGACAGAGTGACTCTGTCTCGTAAAAAAAAATAAAAGGGGTCTGTGGCCCACACTGGGAGAGGAGAACTTGAGATGAAGATGTATAAACTTCAAAGTTTGAAACTTTCAGGGTAGAGTCAATGATTTACGGTGCAATGGAAAGAATATTTAAAATTCAAACTGGTTTACACAATTGTAAGACAAGTGGGGGCTGTTCCTTCATTCCAAAAGCATCCCTTTATTTACTTCTGCTCATCAAATCTTGCTTCCTATTCTCTCTGCATCTTTTCCTCAGCTGCCTTGCAGGAGGGTTTCTGATTGTACTATGACATGAGTGGTGTACTTTAAATGTATCATCACTGCTCACACGTTTTCATTTTCAGAGTGAAATGAAGGAATTACTAAGCAATATTAGAATTACTAGAATTACTGTCATGGTGGGACATGCATCAGCAGCAGGTGAGTTAGAAAAGCAAAGAAGCCTTTTCTAAATCACCAAAAACTCGAGACAGCAGAGCATATGGTGAATACATAAACTAATTTCTGAGTTTTTCAGAGCTAATCAAAATCTGGTGTTAGCTTTAGTAATTTTGTGACTTTAGGCAAATTATATGATGTCTCTGCACCTCTATTTTACATCATAAAAATAAAAATAGCAGTAGGAAAAACAAGTAAGTTTATTTTGAGAATTAATTGAGGTAACATGATAGTGCCAGGGTGTACAAAATGCTCAATAAATGTGGCTTGTTATTGTGTTTATTGTATCTGCTAGGTAACTGGCTATACTATGTATAAAGTGACCAATGGGAAATTGTGACTTGCCACTAGTGTGGTGGTGAAGTATGAATAGAGAGAGGGGGACCCAACTGAGAGAGAGCTAAGATAACATCTGCTGCCTCACATTTGAATCTGCTGCTGGGGTAGATTTCCTCTTCCACTGCAAAGGCCCCTCTGCCTGGATTTGCATCCCATTTGGAGGTCAGCCTGCACCATAGCTGCTGCCTTCTAATTGGCCCTAATCAAACACCAGTGCAAGGAACTGAAAAATTCAATGTAATAATGTTTTTTGCTGACTTGATGAGTTTTCCCATTCTTTCAAGTATTCATTGGGTGCTAAATCTGTGCATGTTTTATATTAGGCGCTTATGGCAGTAGAAGAGAAACAAGGCCATTTCTCTAGGGTAGATAATGCCTACTATTCCTTCTCCTCCTCTTCTTTCTCTTCTTCCCCCTTCTCTCTTCCTTCTTTTTCTCCTTCTCCTCCTTATTCCAGCTTGCTTGTTTGAGATAAAAGTTCATCAAAAAAGTCAAAAGATACAGCTTCTCCAGAAGTAGGAGTGCATAAATAGGTCCATTTTACAGCTTTCCTTGGGTACTCTTTTGAGGGCCCATGCACATTCGACCCAATCATAAAAATGCATTCACATCCAACAATAAGCATTACTCATAAATAATTATTTTAATTTAATAAATCGCATTCATGTCTAATATGATATTTGATTCTATAAAAGCATGTAGTTTAACTTTATTTTGATGATTGTTAGCTTACTTTGGCATTTTAAATCAAATTAGTTTATTTTTCCAATTCTCAAACCTGTTTTGGGATCTGAAAAGCTTATAAACCCTGAACATTGTGCCCTAGGGCTTTAAGGACAAAACAGTTCTGGCTAATGTTGGGTTTAAATCCTTCCCCTTGTCTGTTATTTAACCCTGTGAGTTTGAACAAATTACTTAAGCTCTCTCAGCCTCAATCACCCAATCCATCAAGCGAACCCATTCAGACACACTTAGCAAGTGCCAAGCCCATTGCTTTTGAAACCACCTTTGTAAAAATTATAACTGAGGAAATTATGACAGTGAAAGAGATCAGATCTAACCAACTCCATCTTGCTTCTAACCTTTAAGCTGTCCTTGTTTATTCCTGGGCATAGGCTGGACTAACCTTGGGAAGGAATTTAGTTTGTATTTGACTCTGAAACAAAATTGACAATAGCCCTTTCCTGAAAAAGACCCCCTTCTTGCCTTGGGACCAGTCTGCCTTTCTAGGACAAACAAATTAGCTACCAGATTAGGAATGATGGTTTAAGGGTCATGCAGCCTCTGGCTCCAAGAGTCTGAACCTCCCCAAATTGCTCCTGCGGATAACATCACTATTGTGAAACCTAAGATCAGTGCTTGAGATATTTTGCAGACCCTCACTGGATGGATCAGCTGACACCACCCAGACTGGTAATCTGGCTCAAACAGTTCTGTGTTCCCACCCAGGAACAGAGGACAGCAAGAAAACCTCACTTCAACCTACTATGATTCCATCTCCAACCTGACCAATCAGCACTCCCCACTTCCCAAGCCCCTACCCGCCAAATCATCTTTAAAAACTGCAATCCCCAGCACGCTGGGGGAGACTGATTTGAGTAATAATAAAACTCCAGTCTCCTCCACAGCTGGCTCTATGTGAATTATCCCTTCTCCAGTGCAATTCCCTTGTCTTGATAGATGGGCTCTGTCTAGGCAGTGGGCAAGGTGACCCCATGGGGCAGTTACACTTTCCATAGAGAAATAGCTCAATAAATATTTCTTTTTATTTTCTTATTCAGCGTCTACAATGTGGAGTTCCCAACCAAGTTACTCAGAGCTAAATAGATTGAGGTTGAAGTTCCAAGGCTTAATCACTAAAGTTCTCAAAAGGACTGTGTTGCAGAAAAATTCTACAGGAATGACAGATTTTCTGAGAAATTCCTACTCTCACACTTCAAGCCTCAGGCTTTGCATTCTGTGACAATAACAGCACAACATAATTGGAGAGCAATACATCCTCAAACATTAATGGAGAGCAGCCATCCTTGGGATCCTAGCTTCAGGCATCTTACTTTCTTGTGTCTTTGTAGGGAGTTCTATGAGGAGACAGGAAGTGGTAAGAGAAGCTTACAGGTGGACTCAGGCAGCAAGGACTGAAACCAAATGCAGGCATCTAGGAACACCAGTGGTGGTGGAGGGCATGCAAAGAGGCAGAGAGCAGTTGGCTGCACCAACTGAAGAGCTTTTCTTGGTTGTTAAAGACAAACACGAATGACAAAATGCAGTTTACTTTTTTCTCAGATGTTACAACTGTCATCCACAGAGCCATGGATCAAATGCAATATGGATCAATCACTTTATTTTTTTGATTATGTTGAGCACTTATTTTGGGGACACTACCATAGTAGGGGCTATGGCTGCATGATGTGGTTCCTGTCCTCAGAGAGACTACAGAGGGGAAAGCGGGAATAGGGATGGACAATAAGTGCAAAGAAAGGATTGTGGTCTCACAGCAGGTATATATAGGCTAAATTAGTAAGACAGATTGTAAATGTCAAGGATGTTCAGAAGAAAGGCATTTCACTGTTGGATGGAATGGTCAGAAAGAGCTTCACCCAGAAAAGGGAATTTGAGCTGTGACTGGGAAACATTTCAGAGTAGCTGAAGAGAGAAGTTAGAAAAGGAATGGAAGGCTTAGGAAAAACGGAGAAAGAGAGAGTATACAGGGACATGATACGTGCTTTTTCTGTTCCTTTAACTACAAAGGCACATTTAAAATCCAGGTTCAGAAGTTCAAAGACTGTCACAAAAAGACCAAGTCAGAAAGTAGAGTATTAAGCACCCATAAGAGATGCCCAGAAACTTCAAGGGTGATCGTTTATCCTCACATGTCCTCACGTCGTCAGACACCAACTCTTACCAGGTGAGGGCAGAGCTGACAAGGCTGGTTCTCAAAGCATGAAGCTCATTCTTGATGATTAAGGGAAATCAATGTATGCCTGTGGTTAAAAGCAAGCAGGCTTAAAAGGCTCAGATCAAAGGTGACCTATGCTTCACATGCCTCATGCCGGAACACCAACATAGGTTACTCTCATGAGTTCCTGAAAGGAGTAACAATGCACAGTGGTTTGCACGCACCGAGATGTATGCCAAATATGGATAATAGTGGTGATGATGATGATGATGATAATGAAGATTCAGTCATAAACATTTACTGAAGACACCTGTGTCATTGGTCCTGTGTCAATTATTGGGAAGACAAAGGTATGAAGGCTCACTCATTCACTTTTGCCTGCCCAGTGCCTTCTTGGAAGAGTCAGGTCTTGGCTGACACTTCCTGGATAATTATGGAATCACTATCTTGGAAGACTTTGAATTGGTCTTCCAGTCCATTTCTTTGACAAAAGATACAAGACAAAATAAAGTGATACTATGCATATGCAAAAATATTATCAAGCCTACTTTTTAAGCACTTTATATAGAGAAATATTCTAATCCAGTGTGATTCATTACCCGAGCCCAAAAAACAAAACAAAAAGTCCTTCTTAATATTCAACTGAAATATTTCTGTCTTAAATTTGGATCATACAGTTTTGTACAAAAAATTTTTACAACTATTAGTTTGGGGGAGATGCAATGGGATATCAAAGAAGCCATAATAACCTTACTTTTTAATCAAAGAAAATGAACACACATCATTAATTCAGGAATAAAGCAGCATTGGTCATAATGGCATTATGTAAGGATGTAACACTATGTTAAATTGTATTCAGTGAATTTCATATTGCAAATGGCACTACCATTTTGGGAAGATCTGTGGCAATGTGAATTAAGTAATAACTACACAGACACCTTTGTAGGAAAGAATTCTGAAGCAAGAAACTTGAATAGGGATGAGGGGAAGGGGATGGGAGCCCTTGAACAAATAGAGAAGTCATCTTTAGCTAGGAGTAAAGCCAGGTCATCCAGAGTTAGAGGAGAGTAAACGGTAAACGGGTCCAGAAATGTGGTTAGATGTATAGCACTTCTAGATGTTCTCTTCTGGGTTGCTTTTATTTTCTGCATAAAATAAGAAGCAAGGCCATCTACTGAGTGTAAAGATGGTGGAAGTTTGAGGAGTATATTAATTTTGGAGATTTGAGAAATATATTAATCAAGTATATCTGGAAATGAGAGGCAATACATTGATAACTGGCATAAAGAGATAAGAGAAAATATAAAATAGTCAGGTAGGAGAGTGGGAGAGCAAATGAATGTTTGGGTAACATTACGGACCCAGGTGAAGTTAGTGGTAATACATTTAAAGTGAGACCAGTCAGCATGGTTGCATGTTTTTCTCCAGTTACATTCTGCAGTGCAGCTTTAAGCACTGAATAAGTGAAGACTGGAATTTAACTGGAGTTGGGATTTTGCCGGTTGACTATGGACCAAGTGAAAGCAGTAAAGGACTGAAAGCATGTGCAAAAAGAGTGATTGAAAGAGGTAAAGGGCTGAAAACATGTGCAAAAAGAGTGTTTGTAAGGATTGGCCATGGTATGTATGCTGGTTAAGAAGGGAAATAAGAGGCCGGGCGCGGTGGCTCAAGCCTGTAATCCCAGCACTTTGGGAGACCGAGACGGGCGGATCACGAGGTCAGGAGATTGAGACCATCCTGGCTAACACGGTGAAACCCCGTCTCTACTAAAAATACAAAAAACTAGCTGGGCGAGGTGGCGGGCGCCTGTAGTCCCAGCTACTCCGGAGGCTGAGGCAGGAGAATGGCCTAAACCTGGGAGGCGGAGCTAGCAGTGAGCTGAGATCCGGCCACTGCACACTCCAGCCCGGGCGACAGAGCAAGACTCCGTCTAAA
>NC_045438.1:116801984-116820064 GCF_002776525.5 Piliocolobus tephrosceles | reverse complement strand
TGTGTCTGACTCCAAACCAGGCTAGAGAATGATGAATTTTATAGTGTGCAGGATAACCAGTGTGGGGTGTGGGGTAAGGTGGGAATAAGGAATGATCAGTTAAGGTTCAGTGAGGAAGCAGTCAAGAGGAAGTATCCACAATAGAATAAAACACTTAACTAGAAGCTGTTATTCCCCCTTTAATACTACCCTCCATATACTAGGTAGTTGCTGAACATGTTTGAGGAATGAAATTGGATGGATTAATCCAGTTGAATCTCTCTTTTCCTGAGGGAGAGAGTAATGAGTATGGTAGTGGCAGTGAAAATGGCTAGAAGAGATGGATTTGAGAAACATTAAGGACAAAATCAACAGGACTTGATGGAGTGGTTGGGAAGAAGCAGGCAGGAGTGCAAAGAGGCAAGGATGGCTCCTAGATTCTGACTTGGCTAATGGGGGTGGATGACAATGTCTTTCAATAAGATAAAGAGTGGAAGAAAGAAGAATAATAGGTTTGGGGCCAATGAGAGTAGTGGATTAGCTTTGAGCATGTTGTGAGATATCTGTGGGACACCCAAATGAAGATATCCAATGGAAAAATGGAGAAATGAGTCTGAAACTCAGCAGAGGTCTGAGGATCGTAGGGTAGCAATGTCCCTTAGGCAAAAGCAGTTGAAATCCAAAGCATGGCGTGGACCTGTTAGCAAGTATCATGAACCATGAGTTCCTTGGTGTCTCCTTAAGGGAAATTACAGAGTGAAAGGATCTGACAGACAAAGATTGAACCATGCACAACTCTTGTGTCTAAGGATCAAAAAGAAGAGAAGAGCCCACAAAAGAAAGAGCAACCAAAGATGTATACAAATAAAAATTGGAGAGAAAAGCCAACAGAATAGAGAACTTCAAGAAGGAATTGGTCATCTGAAAGAAATGTCCAATAAGTTGAGACCTGAAAGGCATCTGTTAGCTATGGCGAAACAAAGCATTGAGCTCTACAGGAAGAAGGTAGAAGCCTTCTTTGGAGTGGTAGAGACCAAAATCAGATTAGAATAGATTGAGGAGTTAACGAAAAAGTAGGAAGTGGGAGACACAAGAAAAGGCTTTTTTTCGAGTAGCTTGGCTAAGAAAAGGAAGGAGATAGGGTATGGCCATGGGAACCTATGAGTTATTCATAGTTATTTTTAATTTTGCTTTTTTGAAAACTGAAAATTCTTCAGCATGTTGATAAACAGGGAGGAAACGGTCAAAGGTTGAAGATATAGGAGAAAGTCCAGGACAGTGAGAGTCTTTGGGCAAAGGCATATGGGGATCAAAAGCACAGAAAGAGGCTGGGCGTGGTGGCTCAAGCCTGTAATCCCAGCACTTTGGGAGGCCGAGACGGGCGGATCACAAGGTCAGGAGATGGAGACCATCCTGGTTAACCCGGTGAAACCCCGTCTCTACTAAAAAATACAAAAAACTAGCCGGGTGACGTGGCGGGCGCCTATAGTCCCAGCTACTCGGGAGGCTGAGGCAGGAGAATGGCGTGAACCCAAAAGGCGGAGCTTGCAGTGAGCTGAGATCCAGCCACTGCACTCCAGTTTGGGCGACAGAGCAGGACTCCGTCTCAAAAAAAAAAGCACAGAAACATGTCCACTTCTTACCCTGTTGGAAGGCACAAAGGATGGTTCAGAGGGAGGTATATTTATGTCTGCCTCACTTATTGAAAAACACATCTGTACGTATGACCTCCACTTTCTCATTAACTATTTCTATACATTCTGGCTTCTTTTTTTTTTTTTTTTTTTTTTTTGAGATGGAGTCTTACTCTGTCACCAGGCTAGAGTGCAGTGGCATGATCTTGACTCGCTGCAATCTCCGCCTCCCGAGTTCAAGAGATTCTCCTGCCTCAGCCTCCCAATTAGCTGGGAATATAGGCACATGCCACCACACTCAGCTAATTTTTGTATCTTTAGTAGAGAAGGGGTTTCACCATGTTGGCCAGAATGGTCTCGATCTCCTGACCTCAAGTGATCCACCCACCTCGGCCTCCCAAAGTGCTGGGATTACAGGCATGAGCCACCATGCCCGGCCCACATTCTGGCTTCTAACTCTACTATTTTGCTGAAACTGAACTTCCCAAGTGTCAAATAACCTTCCAATTTCAAATTCAGTGGCATCTTCCCAGCTCTTCTAAACCTTTGTGCAACATTTACCCAGTTGAACAATCTCTCTTTCCTAAAACTCTGTCTTACCTTAGTTTCTGTGATACTGTGACACTCTTTCTCACCTCCCTATTAATTTATTCGGTCTCTGCATTGGTTTCACTTCTTTGTCTTGAACCCTAAATGTAGGTGAGCTCCCAAGATCTGTGGCTTCAGCTCTTATCTTTACAAACATAGCATTCAAATTTACTTTCAGTCTCTCTTATGTGGCTTCTGCTGTCCAGGACTTTGTGGTTCAGACCTCTGACTGAAGACATTTGTTAAAAATGGAGTATATCAATCAGAATCACTGTGCATTGTGAACAGCACCAAATCAGTAGGAGAATGGGAGTTATCAGTGACAAAGTTTCTGATATATGACTATGATCAGGTGACTGTGGCATGAATATGAAAGGCAGTAAAACCCAGTGTCACTTGGGGTGGGTTCAGAACAAAGAGGAATGCCAATCCACTAGAGATAAGAAAATGGCAAATGGTGGGCTCAGCACTAAGGAAAGATAAAACTAGAGCCAGATTACTCATAAGGGGCGTGTGCACAATAATGCATGCTCTGTGAAGAGACGCTCATCGGTACAAGATCAAGACAAGGTGACAGAAAAAGACAGGCGGAAAATCAACTTTTCTGATAAAGGCATCATCTAAGATGGATTTGCAACTGGGATTGGCCACTTGTACCTGCAAGCCCCAAGCAGTCACACCTAAATGAAAGGACAGATCTCTTTGGTGTAATGCATGTTTAGATCACTATATTGTAACACGCAAATTAAAAGTACATTGAGATACCTTTACACACCCACTAGATTGACCAAAATTTAAAAATGGACAATACCAAGTTTTGGCAAGGATATGAGAGCACTAGAACCCTCATACATTTCTGGCAGAAATGCAAAGTGATACAGTCTGTTAAACAAAGTTTATGGGAGGCCGTTGTTTTGGACTAGGTTCCTGCAGTAGGCCCCAACAGACCAGTCCAAACCAGAATACAGTCACATGTGCTAAGTTCCACATAATTAAGCTGACCAATCCACTTTTTGTTCGCTGTTTCTATTCTCTTTAGCCCTTTTCTAGCTATAAAGCTAATCCCCTCTGCTCAGCGCATCATAGTACTCACTCTATTTCATAGAATGAGATGTTCCTCAATCTAGAATGACACATAAAAACCAATAAAAAATTTTAAATTACATATGTCGTAATTTTGTCTTTTGACAAGTCACTTTGGAAAATAATTTGGCAATTAAATGTACACTTACCATAAGCCCCAGTGATCCTACTCTTAGGAATTTATCCAAGAGAAATTAAACATAAGTTAACACAAGATCTATACGTAAAATGTTAGCCATAACAGCCAAAAATTGTAAACAATCTGCTGTGGTTTGAATATATTCCCCAAATTTCATGTGTTGGAAGCTTAATTTCCAAATTCATATGTTGATTGGAGGCATCCAATCCTCCAAGTCTTTAAGAGGTAGCCTTACAGAGGTAACTAGCATTAGATAAGATCATCAGGATGGGGCCCCTGTGAGGGTACTGGTGGCTTTATAAGAAGAGGACAAGAGACCTGAGTTGACAAACCTGCTCTTGGCCTCTCATCAGGTGTCCTCCTCCATGTTATGATGCAGCAAGAAGGCTCTCACAGATGCGGCCCCTCAACCCAGGACTTCCTAGCCTCCAGAAATTTAAGAAATACGTTTCTTTTCTTTATAAATTACCTAGTCTGTGATACTCTGTTTCAGCAACAGAAAACAGACTAAGACAAAAAATTTTATACCAAGAGTGGAGTCGTTGCTATAATGTTACCTGGAAATGTAGACTTGGC
This sequence comes from Piliocolobus tephrosceles, assembly GCF_002776525.5. NCBI lineage: Eukaryota > Metazoa > Chordata > Mammalia > Primates > Cercopithecidae > Piliocolobus > Piliocolobus tephrosceles. The sequence continues at coordinate 116,816,065 of NC_045438.1, read as the reverse complement.
TTTAGAACTAGGTATTCGGCAAAGGCTGGAAGAATTTGGAGGAGCAGGCTAAAAAAAGCCTCAGTGGCCAAGAACAGAGTATTAAGGGCAATTCTGTGGAGGCTCAGAGGACAAGAAGATGAGGGGAAGTCTGGAACTTCTTAGAGACTATTTAGGTGATCATGACTAGAATGCTGATAGAAATATAAACAGTAAAGGCTCTTCTGATGATGTCTGAGATGCAAATGAGCAACAAGATATTGGAAACTAAAGTAAAGGCCATTCTTGTTATAAACTGAAAAGAATTTGGTCGGATTGTGTCCATGCCCAAGGGATTTTTGGAATACAGAACTTAAGAGCAATGGATTAGGATACCTAGTGGAAGAAATATCTAACCAGCAAAAAATTCAAGCTATTGCATGACTACTTTTACAGCTTACATTAAGCTACAAGAGGGGAAAATGATTTAAAGATGGAATTTATCCTCAAAAGGGAAGCAACGCAGAAAGGTTTGGAAAACTCTTACCCTGACCCTGTAAAGAGTTAAAAGAGAAAAAAGGAAAAAAAAAAGCAGTTCAGGAGAGGAAATCAAGGATATGACCCAGAGATCATTTTCTAAGGAGATTAGCACAGATAGAAGGAATCACCAAGACAATGGAAGAAAGGCCCTGAAGATATTTCAGAGATCTTCAAGGCTTCCCCTTCCATCACAAGCCCAGGGGCCTAGGAGGGCAGAATGGTTTCAAGGGACAGGCCCAGGGCACCTTACACGGGCTTACTGCCCAGAGCACCCTTTGGTCTCTGCTCCAGGCATTACAGTGCAGGAATCCATAGCCTCCTTAGCCATGTCTCAGCAGGCCCAAGTACAGCTCCTACCATAGCTCTGAAGGGGACAAGTGATAAGCCTTAGTGGCATGAACATGGTACTAATTCTGCACACACTCAGAATGCAAGAGCTATGGAGGTATGGCAGCCTCTATCTGGATTTCAAAGAGTTTACACACAGCCTGTAGTCCCAGGCAGAAACTTGCCACAGAGATGAGGATGCCACAAAGAGGCCCCCCTAGGATAATGCCTAGTGAAGCCATGGGTGTGGGACTGCCACTGGTGTGTGAGACCCCAGAAATGTAGGACCACCAGCATGCAATAACAGTCTGGGAGAGTTGCAGGTATGAGACTCCAACCTGAAAGGGCTGGAGTGTGAGCTGAGCCCAACAAAGCTAAGGGAAGAGGACTTCTTGAGGTTTCTTGGGGTTCACCCCCAACCCCTGTGTGTCCAGGAAGCAACACATGGAGTATAAGACTATTCTACAGTCTTGAGATTTAGTGTCTGCCCTTTTGGGGTTTCAGACTTGCTTGGGGCCCATTACCCCTTTTTTCCTGCCTATCTCTCCCTTTTGGAATGGAAATATTTACTCATGCCTGTTCCACCATTATATTTTGGAAGTAGATAATGTGTTTAATTTCACAGGCTCACATCTGGAAGGGGTTTGCCTTGAATCTGAGATGACTTTGGACTTTGGGTTTGGACTTTTGACTTGGTGCTGGAACAAGTTATGAAATTTGGAACTATAGGGATAAAATGAATGTACTTTGCATGTGAGAAGGATATGAGTTTTGGGGTCTAGGTGTGAAATGCACATTGTACCCTATAAATATGTATACTTATGTGTCAATTTTTAAAACTGAAATATTATACTGCCATAAAAATATGCTTCCAATATGGTTATCATAACATGAAAAATGTTTGAATTAAGCATCTAGTAAAAATTGTTTTAAAAAATAGAAGAAGAAGGAGAAGGAGAAGGAGAAGAGAAACTTGAGGTGGTACACACATTCTCGTCCTCTCCCCATAGGATGTCCCCACCACGTTGTGATGCGACAAGGTCCTCACTAGATACAATCTCTCAACCTTAGACTTCCCAGCCTCTAGAACTGAAAGAAATAAATTTATTTTCTTTATAAATTACCCAGTCTGTGATGTTCTGTGATGGCAACAGAAAACAGACTAAGACAACCCAAATGCCCATTAACTAGTGTATGAATAAATCAATTTTAGTATATCCATACAATGGGGTATATTCAACAACGGAAAAGCACAAACCACTGGCACACAATGACATGAATGAATCTTAAAAGCATTATACTAACGTGAAAGAGCTAATTACTGGAGAATACAATCTCAGACTACATGCTGCCAAAATTTTAGCAAAAGCTCTGTTGTAAAAAAAAAAAAAAATCGTATTTATATTTGAACCGTACATTCAGTCTGCCATTTCACTTCTCAGTGATGAGCATACAATTTTGCCCAAGGACAAGTTCCAAAAAAGAAAAAGAAAAATATTTGTAGGCTACCATTTATTTCATAAATTGTATATTTCCTTTCTATCAGAAAGTTTAATATCTGCAACTGGCCTTAAGCATTCATTTAACATTTCTTTAACTGAGGGTTTCAGATTATTTGCCAAAGTTTCTTAAATGACCCACGGAGTACATAGTACAGTATCTGGTTTTAACATTTTGCCCTTGAATAGATGTTGTTGTTGGGTAAATTATTCACATGTCTTCACCGTCCCACATAACTTAGACTATATCTCTGTGTTACACTCAGTTGCTTCCCACAAGCTCCTGCCTCTCTCGCCTAGATCCACCTTCTCTCTCAGCCAGCTCTGTGGTTAACCAAACTGTTTACAGCCCTCCTGATCAACTGATGGCTCACCGTAGTGATGCTCACCACAGTAATCTCATAACCCTGTTCTCAGTTCCAGACAGAAAAAAGGAAAAAAAAAAAAAAAAAGGTGCATATGCTTTCTTCATTGCAGCCAAGTAAAAATCCTCATCTTGAATAATAAAATGGGTGAATTAAGCACAATCAGAGAGACAACCACTCCAAAGCCATTCTCTTTGGTGACTCTTCTCCTTCCTTCTAAGACACTTTGTCTACCCTCAGCAACAGCCTCAAGATGAGGGCTAAAGAAAAATTAAACAGGACACACTTTTCTTCACTTCTGGAAAAAGCGAAATATTCCGCAGTCATTCATAACTTGATCTGGAATACTCCTGAATTGTTACTATAGTTGCATTTTTTCTAAATCTCTTCAAACGCTGCTAGATCATCAAGTCTAAATAAGTTTTAAACAAAATAAAGAATAATTGGATAAAGGACAGCAGGAAGAAAGGAGGGAGGGAGGAAAGGAGGGAAGTCCTATAAGGAAACTGTTGTTCCACATACACGACATTTCTAAGTGTTCATTTTGGATTACTCCTTAAATGCCTTGACATGAGCTTTGAGCATTTTACAACTAAGAGAACTAAGGTAAGACAGATATCTGTACATGTGCTAAGTACTCAGATGTGACTTAAAGAATTGATTATGGTTCCGGGCGCGGTGGCTCAAGTCTGTAATCCCAGCACTTTGGGAGGCTGAGACGGGTGGATCAGGAGGTCAGGAGATCGAGACCATCCTGGCTAACATGGTGAAACCCCGTCTCTACTAACAAATACAAAAAACTAGCCAGGCGAGGTGGCGGGCGCCTGTAGTCCCAGCTACTTGGGAGGCTGAGGCAGGAGAATGGCATAAACCCAGGAGGCGGAGCTTGTAGTGAGCTGAGATCCGGCCACTGCACTCCAGCCCGGGCCACAGAGCAAGACTCCGTCTCAAAACAAAACAAAACAAAAAAAGAATTGATTATCTTAATCACTCATGTTTATGTAAGCAGCACATATTAGAAAATGGGAGGCTGAGGCAGGAGAATTGCTTGAGGCCAGGGATTGGAGACTAACCTGGACAGCACAGCAAGATCCCCCCACCATATCTAAAAAATATTTGTTTAAAAAATTAGCCAGGTGTGGTGACACAATTCTGTAACCCCAGCTACTTGGGAGGCTTAAGTGGCAGAATCACTTGAGCTCAGGAGTTCAAAGTTACAGTGAGCTATGCTGCACCACTGCACTCCATCCTGGGTGACCAAATGACACCCTACCTCAAAAAAAAAGAAAGGAAAAGAAAATTAAGTTGATCCATCTTAAACATAATCATGACTCAGCTACACGATTCTTCCACTTTCTCATCTCTATTCAGATCACTTTCAATAAAAGGACAAATTTTAGGGACATGTATTGTGTCTCAGCTTATGGAGTGATTTTTAATGGATAAATGCATGTGATTGACTGTATATTGTTTTTATCGCATGTAAACATAGCATGTCTAAACAACATAAACATAAGATAGATAAATTATAAGGTTGAGGTCAATCCTGTTAAGGAGATAAGTATTAAATTCATCAATATTTCTCAGCAACTCACAAAAAGGCTATGATTCCTGGGTGTTCTGTCGCTTGAGTATGTTTAGGAATATCTGCCCCAATAATCATAATCCCTATGTCTACTCTGCCAATATTTTTCGTTCTCGTCTAGATCTTAACCCCCCTCCCATTCTCTTCTTGCTCCCCAGAGCACCTTTCTGAGCTGAGGGCCTCCAACGTGCATCTTTTCCTCAGTTACAACCCTTCTTTCTGCCTCAGAGGCACTCTTCCCCATGTCTGCCCTCTCACCCTCTGCCACCTCCTTGAAACCATGTGTGATTCCCTTTCACCTTGGTATCTTTCATCTCATTTTCTTCTTGGTGTCTTTCATCTCCTCTTCTCTGTGGGACCCTACTGTTGTAAAAGAGATTTGTCCATCTCAGATCCTGGAAGTTAAACTCCCCAAGAACTCTTTATCCAGCACAAATGCGTACAACAATGTTTTGAGAAAAGTGACCCAAGGAATAATGCTCCTGGTCTTTGTTTAGCAACCTCTCCCACAATGTCAAGCAGCAGCACACCTCAAGATGCAAGGACAAAGGGTGACCTGTCTGCCCCAATTCTTTTAGGCTATGCTGTTGTGAAAGGGTGCACAGGCTAAGTCTTCTCAGGCCTCAGGAGACTCTTGAGAGCTACATCCTCAGTGCTCACATTGCCATGGTCACCTCACTGTACAGATGAGGACAGCTGGGTCCTTTACCAAAACCAAAGAAAATGCTTGTTTTCTTCAATGGCTGAGTCTCAGTGTTTTGTCATAGAGCACCATTCCCAATCCTATGGTAACTGCTACAGCCACGATTGCATCTCTCACAGCCAGATGTGATGACCAGGCAGTCAGAACCTGTCACTTCTACTTCCTCACCTCTCCTTGCCTCCTAAGCCTTTGTTTTTGGCTTCTATGACAATAAAGCAATCAAACTTGATCTCTGAAAAATCATCTTCTAATCATTTTTTGAAAAACGTCTCCACTCTTGGTTTCCCCAACATTTCACTCTTCTGGTCATTGACTTCCATTTTGGTCTCCTCCGAGACCCCTTTTTCCTTCCCCCAAGAAAGTATCCCCCAAGGAGTTGTCTTCAAATCAGCTTTAGAAAAATGACACATATTGCCCCAAGTGACTGGGAAGGGGAAGGGGCTACAGGACCTAAGGCCCAGGAACTGGAACTGAACTCTCCACCTACCAGGACTCTCACCATCTGCATCCGTCTCTCATCTCTGCTTGCCTCTGCCTATGAGTGTTAGCCTCATCCCCTCCTGCTGCAAAGAAACTTTGCTTATATGATGGGGAATGTGCCCAGGTGCAGCTCAGCTGTGAACTCCCAATGAAAAGAGAGCACTTTCTTCTCCCTTGTTGGCTGAGGCTCTAGGTAGTTCCAGTGTCTTGATGCTGTCACAGAAACCGGCGGCCTTAGTACAGAGTTCCTCCAATAAAAATGGTTTCTGTATGCTGACATCTCTGAGAAAATCCTAGGAAAGCTGAATAGGTGACAAAACCTTGCAGGGTGCCCACTAGACACTGGAAGCAGCAATAACTCCTGATGGATGGGAGGACTCAGCCCTTGCTAAATAATTTATCCTTCACACTCCCATGAGACTCTTATCCCAGGCTTTCCAGAACAGTCGTTTTCCAAACTGGCGTCGCCTGTATGCCTGGAAACTTGCAGAAAAACTATAGGAATGAGTGAGAGAATAAATAATAAAAGAATCATAAGTTATGAAGACTTCCTTCTAGATACCAGGGATTGTTTAGGGGGTTTCTTGCCCAAGAGAAGCCACAGGTAAAGTTGCGAAGTTGAGAAAGATATTATTTGGCATCCTACCCTCTTCTTTCTGTCTCTTTTCCTCATCCTCCAGGCAGCCAATGACCCAATGCTATCTTTCATCATCAAAACCAAGGACTATACATCCGAGGTCTCTCTAATTTTTTTCCCAAAAGAAAACTCCCTTTTATGGTGGAATAATCTCAGTTGGCAGTAAGGAAAAAGAACCTCAGAAAACTAATTCACATTAAGGTGTGCATGCCTAATATACCATCTTTCCCTGGTTTGTGCTTCTGAATCACAGATTATATTGACTCAGTCATGAACTATCCCAAGGACTCCACAATTTCTATTTCTGGACTTTACCTTCAGCTTCTTCCTACGAAACTGGATCAATATATCCAATTACCCATAGGCATCATATTTAACATGTAAACTCATTGTCTTCTCTACCTGGAAAATGCTTGTCTTTAAATGGTGTCATCTTGGTTTTGAGCCAAGGCGTCCACCCATTGGCCCCATCAGACCCTGGAAAATTTTCCCAAACTCCTCCATCTCCTTAGCCTCTTCCCACCCCCAACACCAATCAGAGATGAACAGTTACCAAATCCTACTGATTCAATCTTTTCCTATCCTCCAGCCCCACTGACATTTCAGGACTTCATTACTTCTTGCTGGAGTTTTAACAATAACATTCAACCATAGCATCTCCACACTACACCAACCTGATCAAATCTGATCCCATTTTTTTACCCCATTACCAGAGACAGTTCCCTAAAACGCAAAATCAATCATCTCACTCCCTTGCCTAAAACCTTGAAATAGCTCTCAAGGTTTTGCCTAAAACCTTGAAATAGCTCTCAATCCAAATAATGGATTTCAATGAACCTTGAAATCCATTATTTGGAAAAGAAAATCCAAATTTCTTAAAGGCCTTAATCCCTTCATATTTTCATCCCCATTTATCTCTTTGGTCACATGTTCTCTTGTCCCCATTCACCGTACTTCATGTTTCTGCTTTGCCAGTCATTCATATTTTCTGAGCATGAGATGCCATCCTGTGCCACCGTGCCCATGCATACACTGTGCTTTCCAACCAAAAAGCCCTCTGCCTCCCAGTCTTCCTAGTAAACTTCTATTCATCCTTTATTTAATGTATTTATTTATTTACTTATTATTTATTTATTTTGAAACAGAGTCTCGCTCTGTCACCCAGGCTGGAGGAGAGTGGCATGATTTTGGCTCACTGCAACCTCCGCCTCCCAGTTTCAAGTGATTCTCATGCCTCAGCCTCCCGAGTAGCTGGAATTACAGGCCAGCGACCACACTCAGCTGATTTTCATATTTTTGGTAGAGATAGTGTTTCACCATGTTGGCCAGGCTGGTCTCAAATTCTCAGCCTCTAGTGATCCACTCTCCTTGGCCTCCCAAAGTGCTAGGATTACAGGTGTGAGGCACCAAGCCCAGCCCATTCATCCTTTAGATGGAAAACCAATGTCACCTTCTTTGGCAACCCATATAGGACCAACCCTCTATTGAAGAACAACTCAGTGTCACTTTTTTTCATCTTGACTCTGTACTTCATATCTATTTATATTGTTATATTTGTCACACTCTATTGGAATTGTTTTTATAGACATATAAGAAAATAAATTTCTGTTTAAAACCACAACCAACTTAATTGCTTTTGCCCTTAGGGATTGGCGTTATTTTTCCCTTGAGCAGAAATGTTTGCAAAATACTTGGAAAGGCAGTATTTGTGCAAGGGATAAGGTCTCCAGGACCTGCATTACCAGACGACAGAGAAGCAAAAAGCTAAACCATACTGTAAATGGAAGGTGGTAAGCAGGAAGGGGGATAAGGTGAGAGCTGAGGAAAGATGGAGTCAGAGGAAGAACTACCAGGAGACAGGAAAGGAGCCCATGGAGAAGTGTTAGCCTCTGAGAATTCCTCAATGCCAGTGGTGGCTGAAGAATGTTTAAGAACAGGAATACCTACTATTAAGTGTGAAGTTAATTGCACCATAGTGCTGCTGAGTATCTCCCTCTGTCACTCTACATCTCTGGTGACATCTACCACACATGCAAATGCCCACTGTGCTTTTCCCACAAGGCAAAGCATCTAGGTCAGCTCAGAACAGTGCCATCTTGCAGGAGGTGGACTGCGAGTGCAGAAGATCAACACTGCAGCACCTTAGGAAGCCAGCACACTAAAGGAAGGCTAAGATTCCCTAAGGAATCCCCACAGGTATGGAGGGAGAGCCCACTGGGTGGTTTGAACCAGTTATTGACTAAATTTCAATAGACATGATGACCTCAGCTGACAGGGGTTGAATTTGCTAACTTCTTTTCTGTCTCCCCTCTCGACCACGAGCATCACAACAGAAAGAATGGTGCCATATTGATCTGTGACTCGCCAGTGGGGAACTTGGTGCTGCATGTTTAAAAGGAAGGTTTTCAGAGGATATCTAGAAAATGGAATCTACCTTACCAGGTTAATGTGTCAACCTTCTAGAAGTGCATATTTTTCAAAGAGCCTTCAAAAGTGATGTCTTGGCCGGGCGCGGTGGCTCAAGCCTGTAATCCCAGCACTTTGGGAGGCCAAGTCGGGCGGATCATGAGGTCAGGAGATCAAGACCATCCTGGCTAACCCCGTGAAACCCCGTCTCTACTGAAAAATACAAAAAAAAAAAACTAGCCGGGCGAAGTGGCGGGCGCCTGTGGTCCCAGATACTCGGGAGGCTGAGGCAGGAGAATGGCATAAACCCGGGAGGCGGAGCTTGCAGTGAGCTGAGATCCGGCCACTGCACTCCAGCCTGGGAGACAGAGCGAGACTCCGTCTCAAAAAAAAAAAAAAGAAAAGAAAAGAAAAAAAAAAGTGATGTCTTAAAGAGAGTATTTCAGTAGCCCACAAAAATGTATTTTGGAGACAGAGTCTCCTCCCAGTGCTTCATAAATCACATCACATAGAAAAATGGTCTGGTTTGCTAAGCTTGAGTTGCAGCCATAGCTGAGATTCCTGGAGCCCTACAGGGATAGGAACAAAGAGCCAGAAGCACCGGAAGTGGAGGAGGCAAGTTTGCCTAAAGACATGAGACAGCACACCCACAAAGACAAATGGTTACCCGCTCAACCCTACTGCCCTTTCATGTATCAAATTCAAGAAGTTTGGTGAAGACAATGGATTTCAAATAATCTTTATGTTAAATATGATTATCATGCAATGTTAACTTTTATGCATTTAACCTTGAACCACTACGAGTAAAATGAGGGTCATTTTGGAGGCTAGAAATGTAGGTCAGACATCTCAGTTTAAGTTCGTGGAAGGAGCACTCCACCAACACTGACTTCCTTCCCTTGGGGTTACTGTAAGAAGTTGTCTGTTTGGGTCAGATGGTGAGAAGCCAACTTTGGGCCCCGTAGTGCTCTTCGTTGTCTCCCACACAGGGCATGCAGCAGTCAAACCGAAACAGCATCCTTGCTGCTTGCTTTCAGAATCCACCACATGGGTGAGTCAGAGACATTTCCCACCCTGCATCTTCTGCTGTCATCAAACACATTGTTTAGCTGGGCTGGCCGCTAGAGAAAGCAAATTGTCTGTAATAGACTAATTGAATTGAATTGGGGCCTAGATACAATGAACCTGAATTATGGCTTTGCAGAAGGAGATATTGATATAGAGATTATAAATGGATAGATCATACCTAATAATTGCTAGAGTGAATGCTCTTCCAGCCTGGAAACAGAATGCTTAGGCTAATCAAACATCCAACTTGATGAAGAGTTGCCCATGCAAGAAAGATTTTTCAAAGAAGAAGAAAGCACTCAGATACACATAAGCATACTATTAGCTTTCTATCGCTACTTAAATTACCACAAAGTTGTTGGCTTAAAACAACACACATTTCTCTTACAGTTCACTGGGCCAAAATCAAGGTGTCAGCCAGACTTTGCACCCTCTGGAGGTTCTAGGAGAGAATCGTGGTTTGCCTTTTCCAACTTCCAAAGCTGCAGTCCTTGCATTCCTTGGCTTGTAGTCCCTTCCTCCATCTTCAAAGCCAGCTCTGTAGCGCCCTGTTTCCATCCTCACATTGCCTTATGTCTCTGTAGTCAAATCTCCCCCTGCCTCCCTCTCATGCAGAGTCTAGTGATTACATTCAGAGCCCACCCACATAATTCAGAATAATCTCCCCATCTCAAAATCCTTAATTAATTACATCTGCAAAGTCTCTCTGGCCATATAAGGGAACATTTGCAGATTCCAAAGACTAGGACATAAATATCTTTGGTGAACATTATTCAGCCGAGGACATCATGCAGGAAAGATTTTTTTTTTTTTTTTTGAGATGGAGTCTCGCTCTGTCACCCAGGCTGGAGTGCAGTGGCGCCATCTCAGCTCACTGCAAGCTCTGCCTCCTGGGTTCACCCCATTCTCCTACCTCAGCCTCCCAAATAGCTGGGACTACAGGCACCCACCACCACGTGTGGCTAATTTTTTGTATTTTCAGTAGAGACAGGGTTTCACCGTGTTAGCCAGGATGGTCTTAGTCTCCTGACCTCGTGATCCACCTGCCTCAGCCTCCCAAAGTGCTGGGATTACAGGCTTGAGTCACCGCACCTGGCAGAAAAATTTTCAAAGAAGAAAATCAGATACACATGGGGCTGTAACACAACAGAACATTCTCTTGATTATGTAGAGAACAATATCTAAAGTTGTTGTCATTATGAACATCAATTCATCACCATAGTCTAACATCAATTCATCACCATATTCTATTCATATTCTATTCTAATACAGCAATGCTTGTTAATACAGAGTTCTGATAAATAACTGAAACCAGAGGCTCAGCTCTATTTTACTTCAGAATAAATTATGAAGTGTGGGCTTGTTTTTCATTATCTTGGGGCAAATAGTAGAATCTGAAAATCTGCATTTCCAGGAGGCAAGCATTTTTCTGCCTTGCATAAAAAATGTCTTGAAGCTCCCTATTTTTTTTCTGAAAAACGCATGTATGTGGGCTCTATAATTATGCAGATGTAAAGTGGAGATACTTGAAAAGCCGTGGTTCCCGGGGACTAAATTGTTCTTTGTAAAAGGTGAGTAAAAGGTCATATATCCTGTCGGCAGAGTTGCATTTCTTCAGACTATGCCCTTTGTAGAAAAATGTCTTTCTAACTAATGATATATACTGGGCTGTTGTGCACCATTGCTGGTTATCATACAGAGGTATGTATTTTAATGCTTTTCATTTTAGTTGTTGAGATAGCCAAAATTGCAGCAAAGATATAAAGGCACAACTTTGAACTCCTGCTGAATGACAAAACAAAAAATAGAATTGGGTTAGATATAATCCAGCTTCCCTACACACAAATATCAAGCTAAGTGAACATTTAGAAAATGTAGGCCAGGTGTGGTGGCTCATGCCTGTAATCCCGACACTTTGGGAGGGCAAGCCAGGAAAAATGTACGAGGCCAGGAGTTCAAGACCAGCCTAAGCCAAATAGTGAGATTTCGTCTCTACAAATATACGTAATCAACCCAGTGTGGTGGTGCACACCTGTTGTCCTACCTACTCAGGCTGAAACAGGAAGATCGCTAGAGCCCAGGAGTTCAAAGCTACTGTGAGCAGTGATTGGGCCACTGCATTCCCGCCTGGGCAATAGGGCAAGACTTCGTCTCTAAAACAAAAAGAAAAAAAAGAAAATGTAATAATACTGGGCTGTAGCAGTCTAAAATAATTGTTCTTGGAACCTGATGTGATTACTAGTGCCATGTAATAAATCATCCCAAAATTATATTATGTAAAACCAAAGTCATTTTATTTTGATCACAAAACTTCAGGAAGAGTTCAGCTGGGCAATTCTCTTCAGATCTCGTGAGCAGGCAAGCATCATGGGCATGTAGGCTGTGTAGAAGTAGCACGGGGCCCTGTACTTAAAAGTGCCCCACAGTTGTTTTAATGCTCTGCTTGACAGTCTTAATTTTTTTTAACAATAGGCCCCACACTTTAAGTTTTGCACTGGAATCCACAGATTATGTAGCTTGTCCTACTCACGAAGTTGCATTCAGATATTGGCTGGAGTTTCATCAATCGAAGTCTCAGCTAGGCTGGATGTCCAAGATGGACTCTTCACATGGCTGGCAGTGCGTGCTGGGTGTTGCCTGGGAGCTCCTGTGAGACTGTCAACCAGAGCGCCTACAAGTGGCCTTTCCCGGAGGGAAAAGGTAGTTGGACTTCTTGCATGGCAGTTGGCTCACCAAGAGTGAACATTTGAAGGGAACAAGGTGGAAGCTGCATAGATTTTTATGACCTAGGCTTGGAAATCATGGAGCCTGACAGAGGTTACCAGGCCTCTATCTGCAGGTGGCTGAGTAGGGCAGGAATTGATGTCTAAAACCAGACAGTTGGTCAAAGTGGTGAACAATTTCAGGAAAAGTTTAGAGGAAATGAGGATGTTGTTTAAAGATTCCCAGAAAACCCTGGGGACAAGGGCTTGGCAAAGGACTGGACTTCCTATAGGCAAGCAAGATGAGGGCCATTGTAATTTGAGTTATTGATGGAAGCTGGCTGCCCCAAGGATCTATTGGTTAGCTTTCTAATGAGCTTTCCACAATGCTCTAAAATTTTGTAATTGTGTGACTAAGCAAGTATTGTAGCTTGCTCTCCCTGACCATTCACAGAAAAAGTGATCCTCAGAAAAGATGCCGTGGTTCAGAGCTTCTCACACAGGGAAGTGATTTGTGGTGGATCTCCCACAAAAGGCAATGGAGCTTGGTGATGAAATGCAGAAGTCTACCACCATATCACTATTATAACCTTAAGAAAGATAATATCTCAATCTGTGCTGCAATTTTCTCATATGTGCAATGGGCATATTTAGTATTTCCTACCTCACAGAGTTATGATGATGATTAATTAAGTGCATGCATGCATGTGAAGTTACAAGTGTTTATTCTATTGTATCCAGTGAGCAAAGCTTTTATCACAAAGCATTCTAGTACTAATGAGAATCATGAAGAATCCCTTGGTGTTCATCTACTGTACAGTAGGAGTAATTATATCATTGCTTCACCCAGCAAAACTCATTTCCGTATGGCAAGAACCACAATTCATTCCAATTCTTAAACCCAAATCACAGTTCTTAATAAATCTCACAAAGTTCAGCAACATAGATCTGAACAGAAAGATATGTTTTCTTTTATATTTAATTATATTTTTTCTGTACTTGCAAATATAGTAGCCAGAAGTTTGGCATCCCATATGTAGACACACTCAATATCAAAAGGCAGAAGCAAACCTTGCTTTCTTAATGGATCCCACTTGGGGTTTGAAGTGACCGCAAAAGATAAACAGGCTTTTGACAAGTGGTCTGTGGGAAGTCTGTGTTTTTTCCCTCAGAGGTTGAGAAGCCCAGGAATGTGAGATCAGCAGATGCCTGGGACCCTGGGGAACTCTTGCCTGATGGATTAGTATCTTAAGAATATTAGGCACTTTTCCATGAGCATGGTGTCCCTTACAAGGGGGACAGTCACACTTAGATCCCACTCCAACATTCAGCCTACACACCCCATCCAAGCGGTGCCTCCCAGAGTTGGTTTCTGTCAAAGCCATGAGATTGTGGTTGTGGGAAATGGTGACAGGGCTTCTGGTGGTGTCACCACTATAAACAAAGTCTGGTCCTCACCTCAGGCCATACAAAGGGCTGTGGTGTGTCACCAATAGATAGCACATAACAAAACCACAGAGGTAAGCCAGTGGAATCAGAAGGCTCTGAATATGTTCACAGTCACAACCCTAGAACAACTCATAAACTCATTTTTGTCTAATGCATTGATTTCTTTGACTTTGACAACAAGAATTTAAAGATGGAAACATTCATCCACAGGCTCTGCATAACCACTAAGACTAAAACAGCTGGTGGGAACTGGGAACTGCCCTAAATGCTTTACATGTATTATTTCTTTTAATCTGCTTTACAGTCCTATGAGACAGACAGACATCACTCCACTTTATAGTTGAGGAAACTGAGATTCAGAG
>NC_045438.1:116798431-116801584 GCF_002776525.5 Piliocolobus tephrosceles | reverse complement strand
TGTTAGCCAGGATGGTCTCGATCTCCTGACCTCGGGATCCACCCATCTCGGCCTCCCAAAGTGCTGGGATTACGGGCTTGAGCCACCGCGCCCGGCCCCAATAGTTATTCTTTTATATTTGGAGCTAAAACTCCAAATATAAAAAAATAACTAAATAAACTCTGGTTCATCAACTTGAAAGAATTACACAGCTACTAAAAATCATTGTGAATACTTTATGGAAACATTGGAAATATATAGAGTATAATGTGAAGTTAAAAATTACCAAATACAAATTGCATGTATGTTACAGTTACAGCCTTATAAAATATATATCTATGAGGCAAATGAGCAGAAGAGAAAGAAAAATATTAACGTGATCTATTATTGTGGTAGAGTAATAGATAGATTTTATCTTTCTTAATAATACACTAAACCATACGCCTACCATGCCAAGAACTATTCCAATTACCTTATAGATTATTATTCTATCCGCTCAATAACTTTATGAAGTAGGCACTATTATCATCCCTGTTTTACATTTGAGGAAAAAGAGACACAGAGAGGCTAGGTAACGTGACCCAAATCCTTAGCAACTAGTACAGCTAGTAAGGTCCAGAACTGACATTTTAACCCAGCGTCTGGCTCCAATGTCCACACACTTAGTCATTATGCTGTGCTCTCTGATATTACTGTGATGTCTGTACCATTTAAGAGAAGAAATCAACATTTTGCTGGCAAGAACATCTTGATGCTCAAATCATGATCATTTATCTTAGTTTTGAAATATGTTCTTCTTCACTACTAAACAAAATTCTCAAAATCAGTACCCACTGAACTGGCAAGTAGCCAGGAAAAGGTCACAATTTTCAAAGCACACACTTATCTAGCTGAACATGTATCACTCCTAAAACTTATTGAGCTAAAAATATTTTTCTTCCAATTTATACCAGTGGAGAGGGATAGGATAGACATTTGGGTCCAGGGGGAATTTTTTAATGAATTGAATCTATAGCTTTCTTAACTTTTCACAGATGGAAAATTGATTTAAACATAGGATCTATATACTAATACATACTTGTACTATATATACTATACTATATTAATATATGTATAGAAATTAAATAAAGCAAATTTGAAAACCATGAGGAACAATAAAACTGTGGTATTTTTTTTTTCTTTTACGAATGTCTGATCTGCCAGCAAACTGTGATATTTAAACATAGAAGTGGGTTCTGAGTTTCTTTGGGCCAAGCAAAATGGGAAACCTAAGTCCTCCTGTGCCTCTTGAAATAATGACTCCCAGTTACCAAGCCTACCATTACCTGGTTACTGTACTAAGTAATTCACATTTTTTAAAATTTCAATTGCTTTACACAGAGCTCTTAAAATAGATATTATATTGCATTTAACGTATGAAGAAGCTGACTCTCAGAAGGACAAAATTGTGTCCTTCTGAGAAAATGGTAGAACCAGGATTCAAAGCCAAGAGCTGTCTACATATTAAATGCGTATTTTCTACCTCTCCTTTTATGGAAGGGAGTGGGGGAAGAAAAACCAACTTTCTATTTTTCTCACTGTAAATTACAAGTAAAATTTATCTCACAGAGCTTTATATATATATATAGGTGACTTTTATCCAAATTTGGGGAGGTAGGGAATGGGAAAGGAAGAGAGAAACAGAGACAGAGAAAGAATATGTTAGTTTTTTTCCCCTTAGCCAACCATTCATCAAAAAGAACTGGATATGGAAAGAAAAGACTAAATGCTTTCAAGTTTCCATGCGGAAACAAAGGTTTCTCTCTCCACACATTATGATGCAATGTTGTATTTCAACACCTAAACTGCTCAACTTCAGCCATTTCTCCTACAGGAAAAACAAAGGCACTCCCAGAAACCTGAGCACAGAGCAGAACACAGCCTACTCACTCTGCCTCAGAAGTGGCTTCCAGTCACCAAATAAAACAAATTACCCATAAAGCAGTCATTTCTTTCCTTTCAGTGTATACTGAGGAATCTGGGAACAACTGGACACAGTTCGCCACCTTGTGAGCAGGAGAGGACATGCAGTTTCCTGAAGGACAGCCAACCCTCAGTGCAGAAGCCACAGAAGGAAGCTTTGTGACTCAAGGCCCCAGGCTTCAGAGCACCACATAGAATGTATTTGGAGATGTGCGGTGTGAGGGTATTTCTGTACTCTCTCTCAGGGCCAGCCTGAGGCCACATAGAGGAATGACTGAAATGGATCTTTATTGGACACACTACAGCGTTGCTGCAAAATCCATATCAAAAGTCATGAACTTGGAGTCAATGAACCTGTTTCTGCTACTAACTACCAAGTGACCTTGAGCAAGTCGCCTAATTCCTGTGGGCCACATTGGCAAATGAGAAGGGTTGACCAGGTGATCTATAGGGGCTTATCCAGCTCTAAAACTGTGAGCGTACTGTCGGAGTGAAATTGCTTTCTCTCTGATCTTCTCACTGGCCTTCATGTTTCTGATCCCTTTCGTGCTCTATCACCAAAGCTATCTTGTGAAATATAGCTATCCTCCTGTCGTTCCTGAAACAGAGCTTACAAAACCATCCATGAGTGGCCCATTTGCCCACTGTCTGTTGTCTACTACCAAGTGAATTCATTCATTTATTCATTAAAGAAACATTTGTTATGTGTTCCCCACCATGTCCCCATGTCCACAGTATCCCGAGCACATAGAACTACTTTCAGTCCCCCAGTATACCAGGCTTTTTTGCATCTCTTGCCTTTGCTCATGCTGTTACATTTGCTTGGAATGCCTTTCCCACATCTTCCTACAAACCGATTCATATTCATCTCAGTGCAAAAGTCATCTTGTGTCTGAAACTTTCCAGGAATTTCCTATATTATCCTAACATTTCATACCTTGATTATAGTATTTGGCACACTGCCTTGAAAGTACATGGGCACATGTGTAATGAAATATGAAATAATTTTTTTTTTTTTGAGGCAAAGTCTTACTGTCAGCCAGGCTGGAGTGCAATGATGATATCATAGCTCACTGCAGCCTCCAACTTCTAGCTCAAGCGATCCTCCCATCTCAGTCTCCCAAGTAGCTAGGACTACAGGTGTGCACCACCATGCCTGGCTAATTGTGTGTGTGTGTGTGTGTGTGTGTGTGTGTGTGTGTGTGTGTGTGT
>NC_045438.1:116793150-116798421 GCF_002776525.5 Piliocolobus tephrosceles | reverse complement strand
TGTGTGTGTGTGTGTGTGTGTGTGTGTGTGTGTGTGTGTGTGTGTGTGTGTGGAGAGAGAGAGAGAGATGGGGTCTCTCTGTGTTGATTAGACTGGTCTTGAACTCCTGGTCTCAAGCAATCCTCCCTTCTTGGCCTCCCAAAGTGTTGCGCGATGGTGTCTTGATACACCCAGTGGTGCAATTCTTTTCCCCCTGAAATTTCCTTTATACTTCCCCCACTACTCAGACAGAGGGTTTTTTATATGCCTACACCTAGGGTACAGCTATTACTGCCAAAATGAACAGAGAAAACTTTCTTCACACAGATTTGAGCATCACAATGAACTTGTGAGATTTAGAGCAAAATTGTGAAGCTGATAGCTATGAGAGGAAGGTATTTTACATTTTAAGAACCTGAACATTTTCAGTACAAAAGTCAATATTTATATCCTAAGCACAAGATTCTGGAGCAAAGAGATGAAAGAGTTAGCCTCTCCAACCACTCCCATTCCACATCCACCAACAGACTGAAGAGTTCAAAATGGGAGCCAGGCTCCTGCCGACTGTCCATCCTCAAGCCAAGTCCTAGGTGGGAGTGAGAACTTATAGCCCATTTTCTCTCTGGAACCTGGGAGGCAGCAGCCATGCAGATGTACTCTGAGCTAGTGGCATGGTGGAAGTAAAGGAGAAAATGTGGTGTGCAACAGAGGCACCAGAAGACCTCTCAGTTTCCTCAGAGTGGCATGGAGCTCAGAATCTGGAAGTTTGTGTGCCCCTACGATGTGTAAGAGATGGACAAAAGATAACCAGTGACCCCTAAAGGGCCCAGAAGTCAGAGGAGGAAACAAAGTGGCCACCATGGCCCTCATGACCAGGGGCTCTTTGGATGGCCTCTACCAACACATGGCCCTTCATATGCATTTCTTACTTTTCTTTGTATCTCCACTGGCTAGCACAGTGGCCAAGAAATACTTGCTTTGTAAAATAATGTAGTTGGGATAACGAAGCGGTAAAGTGTCCCTAGGGAACCTGAGTTCTGTTTGTACCATTTTCCTTAACTCTTTATGTAACCAACCTTCAGGCACCATTAATAACAAAACAACTCTAACACTGGTGCTCTGATGAGGAAATATGAAAAACAAATGATAGGCATATAGAATTCCAAAATCTGTAGGACTACACAGTCTGTGAGTACAAGCTGGGATTGCAAACAAATGCCTGAAGTATTTTTCAATTATTAATACTTTATTACATTAGCACTGAATATATTAATTTTTCTAACATTTTAGATATCAAATATAAAATTTAGTACACACACACATACATTGTGAATATTTTCTGTTTCCATCCATGCAGGTCTTATTAAGAGTCCTGTGAAGTGGAGGGAATTGGGGATCAGACAGGACTTGCTGCAGAGCACTGGGTAAGGAGTGGCATTTCTACAGCTTCTTCAGCTGAGGGGATGTGCAACTCTTACTGCACATGGTGGACGACGGGGGTGACGCAGGTGCAGCCAACAGTCACCAGCACCTTCTCCAACTGGAAAGAAACAGAGCAACCTTGGTGCTTCCTCCGGAGGACCAGGGTCTCTTGCTGGATGGGAACGGAATTCATGGAGATGTCTTCCTTTCCTTGAGCATTGATGCAGCCCAAGTGCTTACACTGGGCCTGTACAACTTCCGAGGGGTACCGGTTGGGGTCCCAAGTGACACTGCAGGAGGAGCAAGCCAAAGCACAATGGTGAGGCATGGGGGAGGAAGACAGCAAAGGAGAACCCCGCAGCACTGGGTGCTCACCTGCAGTGAGGTAGTTCCGCAGGGCTGTGGCACACGCTCTGGAGCCACACAGCCTGGAAGCATACACCAGCCTCTGGCAGTGGCTTACCTTTCTAAGCCTCAGTTTCCTCAACTATAAGATGGGGATTTTCATATACCATTTTCTCATGCTCAGTGATACATGAGCATGCTCAGTAGTTGAGAATGCTCAGTGATACAAGTACATATAAAATACCCCACTGTACAAATGTTAGCATTCAATTCACATTAGATCTTTTATTGGCATTATTATTATTACAATTATTTTTTATTCTCTGCCTGGAGATTGAATGTCACTAGTCAGTCTTCCATCACTAGTCGGACTACAGAGCCTGCTGCTTGGAAAGGAAAGCCAGTCCTAGAGGTCTGGGAATCTCAGACCCTCTCTCCATTTCTCCTTTAATAGGTCCCTCTGCCTGGAGGCATAAAGACCGCAACATTTATCCTGCCAGCTTGCCACTGTACATACTCCACTTGTAGTGTGACAGGACTCCCACCAAGTTACTTGAGGGTGTGTATCCACTGTCTGAACCATGAAGGATGGGCAGTGAGCCAGGGCCACCATGCACAGCCAAGGAGCAGGCCACTGAGAACCCAAACATCTCAGAGAGTATCTGAGAACCTACCAAGGGAAACAGTCCCATTGGACACACACAGTAGGCAAAGAGCCAGCAAATTCACTTACAAGCCAGCTTAGAGATGGGAGGCAGGGCGGATCTCTAGATCTGTCCTGCTGTGGCCCTAGGGTGCCCCATATGTAAGTCTTAATAAACTCATCTACTCGCTAAGCTGGACTTGTCCAAGTCATTCTTCGGTCTCTCCACATCTTCCCAGTTTGAGGCAGGGGGCACTACAGTCCCAAGGTTTTCTCATAACACACTCACATGAGAAGCTACATGACAACCCCAGAAACACTTCAATTGTCCCTGGAATCTATTTTTATACTTACATTTGGAGAGTATGAGGGGGTGCTTGGTGTTCCAAGAACCTGTAACTTAAGGCCAAATTACAAGACTACCCTGAAGGTCTCCACCTAACATCCCATTTCCCAGACTGGCCTTTCTCCTCCACTTATTCCCACTCCTTAAAGGATAATGTCTAATCTGAGTGAATCTCCTTAAACCGACTTTTCTGGTTCCCATTTATCCTCATGTGGAGATAATTATGCAATCTGCTTTAAAGAACCCTCTCTTCCAACACAGGAAAATTTGTGAATTCTATCCTAGAGCTACATGAAGCAGAAAAAGGCACAGAGTTTATGAGAATGTGGAAGCATAATATTAGGACCGTCAACCACAAAGGTGAACCTAGCCCAAAACAAGAAAGATGTGAGCTCCCAGGTAAAATGAAATTTTCATTGTTAAGAGGATTTTCCCTCTTATGTTTTCTATGTATTCTACATTTTCTACTTTATGATAAGAAAGAATTAACATATTTTTCCAAAGAATGTGAAGATCAGTCTCATTTGCACTTACGTGTAATTCCAGGGGGAGGTGGAGCGGCTCTCGATGTTACGTGACATGGAAACACGCTGGTTTTCATTGATGATGCTAGTGTCAAGCTTCATACTACCTTCTGGCACAGGTGGACAACTCTCAGGCTTTTGGAAAAAAGTATGTCCTACTTTGGGGATTTTCCTAGCTGCCACCTCGTTCAGCAAGGCAAGCCCCAATATCGACAGCAGCAAGTACTTGACCTGGAAAACAGAAGAGGCTGCAATCAGTTAGAGACTCGCCTCACCTACTAGCAAGAGATGCATGCTCTGGTGGAACTCCGCATTCCTGTCCTTTTATGGGATCAGGGCTTCTCTTTGCACCTCAGTTCCTCACCTGGAAATGGGAACACTCACACCTAAAGGTATCAAGGTGCCAAACTGAGAACTAAACTCATTAGCCTAGCTAGTAAGTGAAGCCCTCCATAGTCTAAGAGCTTCTAAACAGTGAGACAGAAAAATGCCAGGGTCTGAGATTGGGTTAAAATCCTATCCTGGCTTCCTTGCTGAGCCTCTAGTTTCTCTTCCTTCCAATTGGATAATAATGGTCACTTTATGAGACTACTAACGAGATTAAATAGCATGTTCTATATAAAACACCTATAAATCTGTAAAACGAAAATAGAGGCTTAATAAACGATAGCTCTTGTTTTCATTTCCAACTTGATATCCCATGAATCTCCCACAAAATCCTTCATCCAAGCCACCCCTCCACCTAGAATACACTGCCTAGAATACTCTGTCTGTCAAAATCCTACCCTTCCATTAAGGCCCAGCTCAGATATGATCTCCTCTAAGAACAGTCCCTAAAATGGTTCAATCAGAAGTATGTTTATTATCCTTAAATTATAAAGCTTTGATCATCTAGCACTCAAGCAGCATTTTTTAATTGTCTGGAAATGTAGTATTTGTGTTCCTGTCAGATCTACACCCATTAGATTATAAATTCCTGCATATTACACGTTCCATAAACACTTTCGGAATGAATTTCTGAAAGAGGGAGTGAGTGAATTAATGAACAAAACGATACAGTTAAATTGAACTATATAGTTAAGCTGACTGCATTAAGAAAAACATTATGCAAAACCAACTTTAGCAAAGTTCCAATTATCCATGCTAATTGAAAGAAACCGGGGCACTAATGATGCACAACAACAGAGAATATGGAAACTATTTCTCTTGAGCTCTGGAGTGTTTTTTTTTATACTTACATTGAAACGTCACTTTATCTGGTGTTATAGTAATGCACAAAGAATGAAAGTGCCCCAAAGACCTAATGAAAAGAAAAGCTAAAAATCTTGCCAGATTCCCTTTGTCATAACCATGCTTTGCTCACCCACCATTGCCACTGACCCTTACTGGGGATGAGCAAGGCCCATCACCGACTTTCAACATAATACAGAAGAAGAGCTGAAGGCCGGGTGCGGTGGCTCACGCCTATAATCCCAGCACTTTGGGAAGCCAAGGAGGGCGGATCACCTGAAGTCGGGAGTTCAAGACCAGCCTGGCCAACATGGTGAAACCTCGTCTCTACTAAAAATACAAAAATTAGCAAGGCATGGTGGCGCACACCTGTAATCCCAGCTACTCGGGAGGCTGAGGCAGGAGAATCGTTTGAACCCGGGAGGCGGAGATTGCAGTGAAAAGAAATCGAGCCACTGCACTCCAGCCCGGGCAACAGTACGAGACTCCTTCTTGGGGAAAAAAGAAGAAAAAGGAGGAGGAGAAGGAGGAGGAGAAGGAGGAGGAGGAGAAGGAGAAAAGAAGAAGAAAAGAAGAAGGAGGAGGAGAAGGAGGAGGAGGAGGAGAAGGAGGAGGAGGAGGAGAAGGAGAGGGAGAAGGAGAGGGAGAAGGAGAGGGAGAAGGAGAGGGAGAAGAAGGAGGAGGAGGAGGAGAAGGAGAAGGAGGAGGAGGAGGAGGAGGAGGAGGAGGAGGAGGAGAAGAAGAAGAAGAAGAAGAAGAAGAAGAAGAAGAAGAAGAAGAAG
>NC_045438.1:116744920-116793140 GCF_002776525.5 Piliocolobus tephrosceles | reverse complement strand
AAGAAAGAAAGAAGAAAGAAGGGCTGAAGATAAGTTGCTTTTATTCTCTAGGCTTAGCGTTGTTCAGGCTCACACCTTCCATGAGTTAAGGTAGGGAAGGTGATTAGACATGTTGGTTTCAAAGGCTCTCCTTTTCATATTTTGCAGATACTAGAGACAAAAAAACAATAAGAGTAAACAAAAAGGTCATAGTGTCCATTTGCCATACTGAGGAAGCTGATATTAAAAAGAAGTTGAAGCAAGTTTGACCCAGAAAAGTCAGAATGAGGCTAATTTGCCTTTAGATAATCAGCAAGCATCAACTTTCATCCCCCACAATCGTTCGTTCATTCAACAGCTAGTTCTTGACTTTATAGTATAGTAGCTTAGGGCATGGGCTTCAGAGTCAGAAGTCCAGGGTCTGTAACTCAATTCCAGAACTCTTAGAAGCTATGATTCTTTTTCCTCCAAAAAAAAAAAAAAAAAAAAAGTATATATATGTGAAGATTAAATGAGATGATCCATATAAATCATGAAGAATAGTGGCAGCATATGATAAGTATCCAATACTGGCAACTCTAACTTGCTAACTCTATATTGTGCTACACAGTAGACCTGATAGATGTGGAATTTATGCTCATATACCTTCTGTCTTGACAAAGTGCTATGGCTTTTTTTTTTTTTTTTTTTTTTTTTTTTTTTTTTTTTTGTGAGATGGAGTCTCACTCTGTTACCCAGGCTGGAATACAGTGGCACAATCTTGGCTCACTGCAACCTCCACCTCCCAGATTCAAGCGATTCTCCTGCCTTAGCCTCCTGAGTAGCTGGGATTACATACGTGCACCACCACACCTGCTAATTTTTTGTATTTTCAGTAGAGACAGGGTTTCGTCATGTGGCCAGGCTGGTCTTGAACTCCTGACCTCCAGTGATCTTCCCACCTCAGCCTCCCAAAGTGCTGGGATTACAGGCCTGAGCCACTGTGCCTAGCCTGCTATGACTTTTTTTTTTTAAAGATGTCAGCTTATATTACAGGGTCTTAGATAACTTCCCAAGCCTATCAATCACATCTTTAGGGTTCTTAAGTAAATTCCTCCTTTGTGTTTTCTCTTTCCTCTTCTGTGTCATACTCACTGAATCACTATTAATTTTCATTACGAAAGCTTTTAAATGCATACATTGGAGTTCCATGATTTAGCAGTAACTACCATGTTTCTAACAAGTCATTATTATATTTGCTAATATAGAGTATTTTAGAAAACGCTTTTACTGGATTTTCACAACTACCTGGTGAGATAGAGCTAGTATTAATTATCCCAATTAGACAGGTGAAAGAGTTCTGTCCCAAAGGGAATAAATAACTTGGTTGGGTTCACCAGCATATGAGTACCAGTCTCGGGACTCAAACCTAGGTGTCATTAGTCAGTGCTATTGCCATTGAAGGTCATTTTTATTATTACCAACATTAATCTTAGTTTTGTCTCATTAGAAGAGCCAAACATTTTAAGCAATGTGACAGCTGAACTAGATGTGCATAAGTGTTGTAGGTCACACAGCTCTTTATCAGGAAATCAGATGATGTCTGCAAATTGCTCCAATTTGCTCCACAAAGCTTTTGATCTGAAACTGTAGATGTTAGTGGTTATGTAATACAGAGCAGGGTCTCTGAACCAGGCTGTCACTGGTTCTTAAGAATGATTTAAACAGCACCTCTCAGAGAAATTCAGAGCATTGTATGAACTTGAACTCTTTCATGCCACCTAGAAAGCAGATGAATAGATATCGCTCTCAATCTGTAGAACAGGGGACAGAGGCAAGGGAAAGCACCAGGTGAAGGTGAGCTGTAACAGGACACCAACCTTCTCAGCCTAGCTTTGCACTTCACTTTAATGTGAGCCCACCTGAGCAACTTGAACATTCACCCCCTATACTCACCAGCAATGTGTGTTCTCCTGTAAGCATGCACCTGGTCAACCGCTAGGTCCATGAGAATTTGCTTCAACTACTTATTGAGGATGTCCTATCTGCCTGCACCTCTCAACTTCTAATTCTATTCCAATGCTCCTTGCACTGTTATGTTTCGTCCTGACAACCCAACAGATTTCTTTAAGGAAACTAGAAATAGAAATAGCTATGGAGCACAAAGCTACCCAACGGAATTGCTTGGATGCAATGGCTTTAAATTCAGAAATCTTGCCTCTGAACCATTCAAAGAGAAGCATACTGTACTTGGAGCCAGAAAGCTTAGATTGGTATACCAGTTATTGTGCTTACAGTATCCAGCAAAGTTAAATAAATAGCTTAATTGAGCTTTTGTTCATCTGTATAAAGGGAAAGTATCCCCATCTACCTCAGAGGATTGATCAGAATTTCCAGGATAATAATAACAATATTAATATGAACAGTTAACACTTACTGAATGCTTTCTCTATCATTACCAGTTGTTGTTTATTAGAATGGCCAAATTAACTGAAACTTAAGCATACACAAATCTGCCAGTACAGAGTACAGACTCATTTATTCTCAAAGATATTAATTAATCCTCCCAGTAAATGCCATGAGAAAGATGCCATTGTTATCCCCACTGTACAGTTGAGGAAACTGAGGCACAGAGAAGATAAATAACTTACCCAAAAATCCTACAGTTAGCAAGCAGTAGAGCCAGACATGCCTGACATCAGAGCCTATGCCCCTAAATATGGCACTTTGCTGTGCTACATGTAATCTTTAAAATAACACATAAATATAAAATAAATTAAAACATACTAATGCTATATGCCATGAACCTTTTATGATATTCAAGCTCTTTTAAATTATATGGCTTGTAAAAGGAGAAAACAAGGAAATTACCTAAGCCAATAATAAGATGCAGGATTTCCTAACCTCTGTTTTCATGTGCCTCTGTAGTAAATTCTTCCCAGGCCTTATCTGACTAATGCCAGGCAATATTCCAGACCTGCTGGGGCTAGATTTTCATTGCATTGACATCTCTCTTTCCTCCAAGAAGAATGAGATGGTGCAAAATAAATAAATAGCAATCAGAGACATGGGAAATTTCCCTTCTCTAGGAGCTGTCCAAAGTCAACACTAGGTGATTTCACTTCTTCTACCCAGGGCACTCCTGTGGTCTCACGGAATCATTAAACCTTTTGAGGCCTCAGTTTCCTTGGTTAAAATGTATATGTACATAATCCCTAAAGGGCTGGCCAAGCTCCCACCATGAGATAAGAATTTCAGGCCAACTAACTCTATAATGGATGGCCACAGGAAAGAACATGCTAGTTGTCTGTGATGCCAAGGACTGTACACACTAACAGCACCTGGGCAAAAGCCATTGGGTGAGGAGCTGCTTTTTTTTTTTCTTTGAGACAGAGTCTCGCTATGTCACCCAGGCTGGAGTGCAGTGGTGTGATCTCAGCTCACTGCAACCTCCGCCTCCCAGGTTCAAGCCATTCTCCTGCCTCAGCCTCCCAAGTAGCTGGGATTATAGGCAACTGCCCCACGCCCAGCTAATTTTTGTATTTTTAGTAGAGACAGGGTTTTAAGTTAGCCAGGCTGGTCTCAAACCCCTGACCTCAAGTGATCTGCCCACCTTGGCCTCCCAAAGTGCTGGGATTACAGGCGTGAACTACCGGGACCGACCTAATTATTGTATTTTTAGTAGAGATCAGGTTTTGCCATGTTGGCCAGGCTGGTCTCGAACTTCTGAACTCATGTGATCCACTTGCCTTGGCCTCCTAAAGTGCTGGGATTATAGGCATGAGCCACCGCGCCTGGCCAGGAGCTACATTTTTATGCCATTATAACTTTTCTAGTTATTTTTTTCTTTTTTGCCACCAGACAGGAGTCAAAATTAAAGTCATCTCTGTTTTTTAAAGAAGTAATTCCAAAAAGACCACAATCAAACCTAACTCCTTAGAATTCTGTTTTCCTGAAAGCCTAGGCATGACTGTCCTTAAACCAGAATGATTGTTGCTACTCACCATGACTGGGCCATGCAGGGTCTTCACTGTCATGTTGCGCTGGTGGCTTGCTTTGTGCAGGAAGCTCTTTCTGTGAATGTATCTTCCTGTGTATGCCTGTGTTCTATCAGTGAGAGTACCTGTTAGTTTTATAGCAATCATTGCCCCTGTTTTGATTGACCTGCTTACTGTCTTTAAGTTGTGGTTGACCCAGAGTTACTGACGAATGCAGGGGTTTTTTTTTTTTATTCCATTTCCCGAAGGGGAACAAAAGGGGACCCTAAAGAAAGGGATGACAGGAAAAGGACCAAATTTTTCTTTTCTTCTACCCTACTTCCACCCCCAGTGCCCACAAATCAAAGCAACATTTTTAATTTACTACAGAGATGAACCAAGTTAGAAATTGTTGTCAAATCTTTTTTGTTCTCCCACAAATTGCCAACACTCTTGTCACGGACCATATGTTCTACTTTCTAATCATGCAATATGAATCGTGATTTAAATGGGAGAAAACTCATCCTTAGAGGAGCCTTGGTACTAAACTATCTTTACCTCCATTTTATGAACAGGAAAACAAAACTAAAGAAATGAATGATATCAGTGAAAGATTCAGAAATGATATACCCTGGTAGTTTTGTTATCTCCCTGAACTAATTATTTTTTAACCCCATGGTTAGACTCCTACTGGTGCTTAATAAATAATCATTATTCATTGTGTTGAAAAAACAAACTGTTTTCCTCTGCTTTCACACCACTACCAGCAATGCAAAAGACTTCCATGACCATATATGTGGGGATTTATCTCCATCAACCAGCAAGCAATCAATTCTGCATCCAACGCCAGCTAAGCATCTTCTAATCCAATTCAATTCTGACGCTATCTCCAGGTAGGCAGAGTCAGATCCCACAGGCTGAGGGCTCCCACAAAACTGCTCCCACTTTAAGCACCAGTCACATGTCCAAGGCTCTGGGACTTCTGACCGACTAGCCTCAAGTTGAGGCTCCACAAACCCCTTGAGTTTGATTAGGCTTGATTAATTTGTTAGAACAGCTCACAAAACTTAGGGAACACTACTTTGTATTTACCAGTATATTCCAAAGGATATTTTTAAGGATACAAGTCAACAGCCAGATGAAAAGGTACATAGAGCGAGGTTTGAAAGGGTCGCAAGCATGGAAGTGTTCTTTCCCATGGAGCTGGGGTGCACCACCCTCCCAGCACAGGGATGAGCTACTGTTCACCCTTCTTAGAGCCTCCATAAGTTCAGCAGTCCAAAGCCTCTTTGTATTCCATCCTCTTGGGCCTTTTATGGAATCTTCATTGGGCAGACATGATTACAACATGGAAAACTGTAAACAAATATGATTGGACAAAAAGGGTATAACCTGATATTAATAGGTTGAATGAGGAAACCCAGCCAGGCCTGTCTGTTCAGATTTTTCTTGGCCTCTCTGAACAGCATTCCCTCCTCCTGGGTAGAGGGGAGGACCCTTCCTGAATTGAGGATCTTATGGCCTATGATTAGACAAGGTGAGTCAAAGAATTTCTTTATGACCAGCCCCAAGACAAAAGGTGTGGGAGTGATGTTAGATGAGAGGATATTTTCCATTTCTATTGTCTTGGGGAGAAAAGGTGGGCAGAAGTTCAGAAAGGGAGATTCTTTTCTCTGAGACCTATTTCTTAGGCCTAAAGTGCTCCAACATTACAATAAAAGACTGTCTTTTTCACCTTTATTGCTCTGAAGCTGTCTGAAGCTGCTTCAGTAACCAAAGACAAAAAAGCTAAATACCCTAATAAAAGATATGCTTATCATTGTTACCACTTAGGATATAATGAGGGCTGTGGGAGTTATGAACCAGGAGCCATGGACAAATATATACATATATATAATATCACATTTATACAACACATAAATGCCCATTACCTTGGCTATCTCTGAGAATGATTTTTTTTTAACCAAAATGAATTAGCAAGTAGAAGCCTTTAAAGGCAAGATTGGCAGCCCTGGCACTGCAGCTGGGGCAGCAGAGCCAGGACGGCCCAGGAACTGACAGACTCAGAGATAGGAGGACTGACCATGGCCGATCAGCCGAAGCCCATCAGCCCGCTCAAGAACCTGCTGGCCAGCGGCTTTGGTGGCATGTGCCTGCTGTTCATGGGGCACCCTCTGGACACTGTCAAGGTCCGAATGCAGACACAGCCACCGAGTTTGCCTAGACAGCCTCCCATGTACTCTGGGACCTTGGACTGTGTCCTGAAGACTCTTAGAAGGGGCATCACGGGGCTATATCAGGGAATGGCTGCCCCTATCATCGGTGTCACCCCCATGTTTGCTGTGTGCTTCTTTGGGTTTGGTTAAAGGAAGAACCTACAACAGAAACACCCAGACGATGTGCTCAGCTATCCCCAGCTGTTTGCAGCTGGTATGTTATCTGGTACATTCACCACAGGCATCGTGACCCCTGGAGCACCCATCAAGTGCTGGTTACAGTTTCAGGCTTCTTCAGGGGAAACCAAGTATATTGGAACCTTGGACCGTGCAAAGAAGCTATACCAGGAGTTTGGGATCCGAGGCATCTACAAAGGGACCGTGCTTACCCTTATGTGAGATGTTCCAGCTAGTGGAATGTAATTCATAACATATACATGGCTAAAAAATACCTTCACTCCTGAAGGAAAGAGCGTCCGTGAGCTCAGTGTGCCTTGAATCCTGGTGGCTGGGGGCATTGCATGGAAGAGATCTTCAACTGGGCTGTGGCAATCCCCCAAGATGTGCTCAAGTCTCACTTCCAGACTGCACCTCCTGGGAAATATCCTAATGGTTTTGGAGATGCGCTGAGGGAGCTCATCTGGGATGAAGGAATCACATCCTTGTCTAAAGGGTCTCATGCAGTGATGACCTGAGCCTTCCCAGCCAATGTGGCCTGTTTCCTTGGCCTTGAAGTTGCCATGAAGTTTCTGAATTAGGCCACCCCCAACTTGTGAGGCTGAAGGCTGCTCAAGACTTCTGGATGCTGGAACTGTTGCTGAGAAGGAAGAGTAGTGGGCAGAACTAAGCAGACTTGGAGAGTGAGGGGAGGGTGACGGTAGGATCAGAGCCCTGTACATGGACTTGCTGAGACTATTGCCTTAATGACATCCTCTACCTTGTATAACTTGGTGTGTCATTTCGAAACTTGAATTCATTCTTGTCAATGTAAGGGACCTTAAGAGGATTTGGAGATCTAGTAGTTTCTAGACCAGATATTACCTGTGGCAAGAATGCTGCCTACCAGTTGACGGTTGGCCCTACCTCACCCAAAGTGTTTCTCATTAAAGAGGTAATCTTAGCTTCTCACTGGAGGCACTTCGGATGTTTTCAACCAGCTGACCAGGGGCTGAGATCGTCTTCAATCCCTAGCCAGGAACACCCACTTGATGTCCAGAGTACCACCTAATCCTGGGCTGCACATGGGAATTTGGACTTGAGCCCCACATCTGTGTCCGAGTGGACTGGGCTTATATGCCTAGGGAGAGATAACCTATTAGCTGCTGGATTTTGCCTTTTGTTTTTGTTTTTTGTTTTTTGTTTTTTTTACATATGCAAGTAATCAAAAGTAAAACTACAGTAGAGTAGCCTAATTTCCCAGGAGTAGGTGAAAAACTTTCCCTCCTACACAGTGAGGACAGTCCCAGCCTGCTGGGATAAGTGAGAAAACCCAGGGTGAAGGAAGGCTCTTTTTGCACACTCTTTTCTCATGAGAACACCATATTTTAACAAGAAACAATAAATGTTGTTTCTAATTTTTGAAGAAAAAAAAGAAGCCTTTAAATGCTCTGACATGAAATTTAAATGACCTGCAAAAAGTTAATTTGTCTCAGTTCAGTTCAGGTTGTCAAACATTTGTTAAACACATTCTATATGTCAGGCATTGTGCCCTAGAGATACACAAACATTCCCCCAAAACAGTAACTTATCTTTTTTTATGTCCATTAAGATCGGGTAAAATTACACATAATATTTTCACAAGGCAGGACACATTCTAGCAGGGCAAAGTTATTTTCCTCTAGCGTAACATGTTTGAACAACTCTTCACCTGAAGAAAATGAAGAGAAAGTTGTTCTTAGGTTCATTGGAAGGCCCTCCAAAACTGATCAAAATTCTGTGATCACAGGCCTTCCATCCACCATGCTCCCCTCCATGCCTGTGCAGTCCTCTGCACCTCTCTATGGAACAACCAGAAGTGTAACTTCTACAAAAAGATTTCTTCAAATCACCCTTTCAGGCATTGTTCCTTTCTTCAACCTCTTGTGCCAATACTTGGTGTATCCTGCCCTCACATACATGTTTTAGGATAGTTCTCTGGGGTCTTCACATATCTGGGTAACTTTACCCTGCCTCCCAATAATCTCTACCAGCCTCCTTCTCCAAATATACATCCTTAAATATACAATCTAGATTAAACAGTGTATTCTATGCAAGGATAGACTCAAGTCCCCTAGCCAACTCCTTCTAGCCAGACTGAACCCCCTAAGCCCATCTTATGGAGAATTTTCAAGGCCTCCCCGGGAGTGACCTTCCATGTGCACAGTGAAGCTAGCTCCATGAAATCAAGAGCCGTGTTTTCATCTTTGCTTGTATCCCTTATGCTCCCAAAGCAACGTGTGCAATAGACCTTTAAATGTGTACTAAATTGAGTAGATTGAGTCACTCATCTTCTTCAGTGATCTCTTTTCCATTCAGAGCCATACCTCAATGCATAGAATATACCAGCTCTCTTGAAAGAAAGAATGAGTAAATCAGTTGGAACCAAGAGTGCCTAATTCAATACAAGAGGATTTGCTAGATTGCAGGGGAGAACAAAATGGTTCTTTATGTAAGCAGGAGGCAACACTGACCTTTGCTAAATTTGGTCACAGTTTTCCACCTTGGGGTAAAAACAACTGTCCTATCAGGATGCCAAACTAGTACCTGGCTATCACTGAGTTCAAACTGAATTAACAGATTCATATCCTTATCTCATCAAACATTCACTGAGCACTTCCTATAACGTAAATCATGTGCTAATACCAGGGACACGATAATGAACATATCATGGGCACACAGCTGACAATGGTGGAACCCTTCACTGACTAGCTGTGTACCATTCATGATCTAAGCTGTCACCAGATTTAAGAGTTTCAAAAGTGCATTGGAGCCATTATTCAACACACTGACAGCTAGACTACTACAGTCAACTCCAAGAGCCCACAAAAAAGACACCAGAAGACTCTGTTGTCTTAGCAATGAGTTACACACAGCCTCAAATGTAGTAAAATATTGTAGTTTGTCAAACATCCAAATCAGCAAGACGTTTTCATGCCCTTATGTGTGCTTGGAGCCACGATACATTTTGTTGGGGCTACTATCACAGGTAATAGACTATACTATTGAAGTCTCTACCTTACTGGGCTTAAAATAGTCATGGAAAAAAGTGAACATGCACATATAACCAATAAGATAATAACATGAGATTGCTGGGAATAATGATAATATAAATGTACATATTTGGTTTTACAAATCCAACTTTTAAAAGGTTTTATTCTCATTTTAAAAAGGTATATCTAGCCAAGTGTGGTGGCTCACACCTATAATCCCAACACTTTGGGAGGCCAAGGTGGGCAGATCACTTGAGGCCAGGTGTAGTGGTACACAGCTGTAGTCCCAGCTACTTGGAGGCTCAGCTCAGAGGACACTTGAGCCCAGCTACTCGGGAGGTTGAGGCTGCAGTGAGAAGAGATTGTGCCACTGCACTCCAGCCTGGATTACAGAGTGAGATCCTCTCTCAAAAAGAAAAAAGAAAAAAAGTGCATCTAATCAAGATATGCTACTGCAACATGACAGTATATCTGCAGTTACAGAAATTCATGCCTTGAAGTAAAGTGCTATCATAACAAAAAGCATGAAAAAAAGTGGTCAGGTGGCACACCATAATGGCAATAAAATTGCAGGCTGGATAAATGATAATCCATGCTCTACAATGACAAAACATTTAGTTAAACTATTGCCTGCAATAACTTGAGAGGCAGATCTTATACCTAATAAACTTGAAGCTCTAGAAAAAGAGATTAGAAAATAGAACATTAGTTGCATGTGTTTGGATACTATTGTCTGCATTTGGCAAGGTAACACATGAAAGAGATGAGCTCAGGAAAGAGTTGGCAGGTTGATAAACAAAAATGAAAGGAAATGAAGAGAGTCCAGAAATTCAGAACCCTAATTAGCCAGGCGTGGCAGTGGGTACCTGTAATCCCAGCTACTATGGAGGCTGAAGCTGGAGAATCGCTTTAGCCTGGAGACAAAGTTTGCAGTGAGCCGAGATCACAGCATTGCAGTCTAGCCTAGGTGACACAGCAAGACCCTGTCTCAAAAAAAAAAAAAAAAAAAAAAAAGAAAAGAAAAGAAAGAAATTCAGAGCCCTGTAAGGTTGCAAAAAAAATTAAAAATAAAAATAACTATTTCTATCCCTCAAGAGTAAAAGATAAGATTGAAAAAGCCTTTGAAAGAGAAATGTACAATAAAACCTTTCAACCAAGTAAATTACCGAAGGGCAAGAATTAGAATGAAGCATCTGGAAAAAAATTTTAATTGGATAAAAGGACTCAATTAAAAGTGTTATAGTTCTAGTAATCTGCCATCAAATCAAAAGAGAGTTATAGGAATAAAGAAACAAAGAAATAGAAATGTTCTAGGAATTATGCCTCAAAAAGAATTGACTCAGATTAAAAGTTCACTAAGTTTTTGAGAGAGTTCTAGAAATTAATCAGGAACCAATCCTCAGTCCCCCAACCATCAAGGAACAAGAACTAAAGCTCTAAGAAAGGTATAGATGTGACCAAAGATGTTACAAGGAGAAAAAAGACATTTTTTTAAACCTTCCAAGAAGTGGAGCCAGGGACCACAGAGTAAAAGGGAAGTGAGCCTCTCCCAAAAAGCAGAAAACTACAGACCCCACAAACTCTAAATCATCCTTGGGGTTTTTTTTTTTTTTTTTCCTTTTAATGCAAAAGATTTTCAGTTTCAGACTTTTTTGAACCTACTCATTCAATGTTTCCTATTTGTTTGAGTCAAATATTCAAAACCATTATGCACTTTCTAGAATCTCCACAAAATCACAATTCATAGAACTAACCCTTCTTTTTAAAGATAATGATTAGGTATGAGTATCGTGGCTGACGCCCATAATCCCAGCACTTTGGAAGGCCGAGGTGGGTAGATAGCTTGACCTCAGGAGTTGGAGACCAGCCTGGGCAACATGGTGAGACTTCGTTTCTACAAAAAAATACAACAATTAGCCAGGCATGGTGGTACACATCTATAGTCCCAACTACTCATGAGGTTGAGATGAGGGGATCACTTTAGCTAGGAGATCAAGGCTCCAGTGACCCGTGATCATACCACTGCACTCCAGCCTGGGCAACAGAGCAAGATCCTATCTCGAAAAAAAAAGAAAAGTAATGATTATTTGTCAGATGAAAACACTGTACTAAGGCCTTCATATGCCAATATTTGTGAGAGTAGAAATTACCTGGGGCTTAGGTAAACAAAAGATTAAAAAAAAAAAAAAAACAGAAGTCCTCCTTTCCCTTCTGTCTCTGTAGGTTTCTCTCATTCGTTCTCTCTCTCTCTTTCTCAAAGCATGCAATTTCTGATCTTCTGATGAAAAAAGAGCTGGGAGAGACAGCAGTGAGAGAAGGGGATCAGAGGCAAAAGTTGAGAGAAGAAAAGTAAGGAGAAAGAAAGACTTAGGAAAGGAGTTTCCCCAGAGTGCTGTGTGAGGATCCTGGGCGGAATACAGTTTAAGTGGCTGGACAAAGTTCCAGATCGTATGAGGGACCTCTCAATTCTGAATCTATTCTGTGGACCTGTGAAGGCTTTTGCATTCAAGTTTTATCTACTTGTTAGCAGAAACATCATTTATTAAACACTCACTCTGTACCACTCTCTGTGCTGGGTAAGAGGAAGAAAAAAGTGCTACCAAAAAAAAAATTGCCATAACAGTTTTCTCCTTCCAAGAGAGCTGCAAAGTTTATGTCAGACCAGATGGCACTTTTGTCTTGAAGAGAACTTACCTTTTTGGAAGTGCAAAGACAGAGCCTATTCCAGGGTAAAAACAGGGAAATTGCTACACATAAAAAATAATATGGTCAGGCACGGTGGCTCATGTCTATAATTCCAGCACTTTGGGAAGCTGAGGCGAAAGGATCACTTGAGGCCAGGAGTTCAGACCAGCCTGGGCAACACAGGGAGGCCTCCGTCTCTACACAAAATTAAAAAAAAAAAAAAATGCTGGGTATTGCCAGGCGTGGTGGCTTACGGCTGTAATCCCAGCACTTTGGGAGGCTGAGGCGGGCGGATCACGAGGTCAGGAGATGGAGACCATCCTGGCTAACGCGGTGAAATCCGTCTCTACTAAAAATACAAAAAATTAGCCGGGCGTGGTGGCGGGCGGTAGTCCCAGCTACTCAGGAGTCTGAGGCTGGAGAATGGCATGAACCCGGGAGGCGAAGCTTGCAGTGAGCCGAGATCGTGCCACTGCACTCCAGGCTGGGCGACAGAGCGAAACTCTGTCTCAAAAAAAAAAAAAAAAAACGCTGGGCATGGTGGCATGCTCCTGTAGTCCCAGCTACTTGAGGGGCTGACGTGGGAGAATCGCTTCAGCCTAGGCAGTCAGGGCTTCAGTGAGCCATGATCCTGCCACTGCTCTCCAGTCTGGGTGACAGAGCAAGATCTTGTCTTCAAAATAATTATAATAATAGGAATTTTAGCTAACCCTAGAGAGAAGAGAAATGAGGAGAGCTGCCACCCAGAAATTCCTAGTAGCTGAGATGACCAGGGAACTAAGAGTCATGAGCCTTATATTGAAATTGTTTCAATGTGTATGTTGTGCTTTAATTCTTTAATTAATTCTTGAAGCCTCTTCCATTATTTTCATGTCTAAGGTAAACCTCTTTATATACGAAACAGGTTTATGACGTCTACATTTATATATAGAGAGAGAGAGAGAGGACAACAGCTTCAGGAGGGGAGGCAGCACATACGGATAGAGCAAGATTTGGAATGAGAAAGTTGGCTCTTTGTTACCCCTCAATCCTGCAATCTAGGAGAATCTTACTGCTCAAAGTTTGGTCCTGGGAACAGCAGCATCTAGCTTGTTAGCACCTGGGGGCTTGTTAAAATTGGAGAATCTCCTGCCCCAATCCCAAACCTACTCAGTCAGGCTGCATTTTCACAAGATGCCTAAATGATTCATATCACATGAAAGTCTGGGATGCACCTCGTTAGGGAACATTAGGGAAGGTGCTGAACTTCCCATAAAATTGTAGTGAGGTTCACGGAACATATTACATTTTCTGAAACAGAAATTAAGACTCAAGTATCCTTGAAAGGCTATTGAGATTAAAAACAAAACAAAACAAAAAAACAGAAGTCTTAAATCTCAGAGCTTCACTCTCTCATAGCTAAGAACCATACCTATCTTCCTACTTTGGAAGATTCTTTGGCAAGCATGGGGATGAAGAGAATAATGGGAAACTGAGGCTGTTCTTTCTTTGTCAACATTCGGCGGCAGCCTCCGTGGGCGTGGCCTGTCCTTGCAACCTCAGGCTGGCAGCAACTCCTCAGGGTTCCGTGCAGACTTCTCTTACTCAGCAGGCAAGCTGATTTCCTGCGTTGAGGTGGATGGAATTAATCAACACGCTGCCAGAACACAATGCCTGGGGAAAGCCCAGCTGAGCATCTGTCAAATGTTGTCACATTTTCCTGGCTTCCTCCTACCAAAATTTCTCCTCAGCTTGATGAACCTGGGATCAGCAACTTTTGCTCCTGTCCTTTCCCTCCCCCGTCATCATACTGACAACCAACAGAGTTTTGGGATGATGGGTGGGGATGACAAGCCTAGGCCCGGAAAGATGACCATTCTTGCCCAGGATTAAATTTCCAAGCTTTTAGGCATTGGCACAAATCTCATGCCTGCCCCCCAACCTCATTTATTAAAGCAAATTCCTTTCCCAAACCCTCCACATGCGACACACTCAATTTTCTGCTTTTGCTCCACAAAATAGTTTGAATTTCTGAGACTTCACCCTCTCCAGACTAGTGTCTTGTTCCTGGAATAACCATTTCAGTTCTGCTCACCTGGGTTCTACCCGACCTCAACATCCACGTCCTCCGACTCAAAATCCACTCGTGTCTTTCCTTCTTCCAAACTCTCACCATACTTTCATGACATTTCATTTAGCAATTAACTAGAGACAATAAGAGACAACTTTTTAACTGTCTACTTGAATGGCTATTTGTATGTGCTTTGGCTTTTTAAATTTTAAAGTATTTACTCCTAATCTGCTCTCTGGATTTAAACTTGCTGAAGGAGACAACTGTGACTTCTTTCTGCCTTTTGGCCTTCCCACCACTCTCATACCCCTAGCAAATTATTCTACCCATAGCTGTAGATATTTATTCACTTGATTTAATTTGATGTCAAGACTAGCTTATTTCTTCTTCTACCTAATTTCTTGCTACCTTCAATTTCTAATATATCAGTACTCACAAAGTTGTCAACAAAATTATTAAAGTGGGAATGCTCTAGAGAAGAGAAAACTTACACCACATATTTTCAAAACTTTAGAAATTTTTCAAAAGGGAAAGAGATTGGACTGTCTCTAGAACACCAAAGCTTGAGGAACATCTGGTAGTGACGTTCCAGAGTGGAGTTATGCATGGAGGGGCTGTTTGGATTGGACTACCTCCAAGGTCCCTTCCAACTTTGTGATCCTATGGAAATTCAACAAAAAATCGTATTTCATTTAAAGATACAATTTCAGTCTTGGAAGTAGGTGTGTGTGTGTGTGCACACATGTATATGGGGTGGGGTAATATATCTTCTGCCCTCTTTAGTTTTCTCCTCCTCCTGTGGAAAACAATCACATAACTCCAAATGCTAAAAATTCCAAGTGTCATAACTGTATGTTTCCCAGGAAGATCCAGATTGAGAAGAGAATAAGAGGCAGCAGAGATCCAGTGAGAGCACTGAAACAACCACACTTCTGAGAAATGTGTTACTTTCACTCCTGCACAGATCTGACTCAGAATGACGATTCTCAGCTTCCCCTAATTTCAGTTGAAATGCTGTAGAAGGACACGATGAAATGGGTTTCCTGTGAGGGACAGTTCTTTATCTGTGCAGAGGTAAGGGCTTGAAGGATGTATGAGGGGCAAAGGAGAAAAAAATGAAGATGGGAAGGTACCTGGAAAGGAAAAGTGGAACCTGCCTGCTCTTCCCCGTCTGCCCTCAGGGCTCCAGAGCAGAGGGCAGGAGCTCCTAAGTTAGCAGGACTCATTCCAGTGCTCTCTCTAATGCTTTTGGCCCTGAGTGGGACTGGGGGCAGGGTAGTGTCAAAGGAAGGTGGATGAGAAAGGACACCAAGGAAAAAATAAAGACTGAAAAGGTTCTTGGCTATGCAGAGCCCAGCCCTTGTTTAAGCTAGAGAGAAGGATTCTTGTAGATTGCACATTTATGTCAATAATGCAGATTTTGCGTTAAACAACTCAGGAGAATACCACCACTAGCAACTTTGTTATCCTGTGACATCTCTGATACCTTATAGGTCATTCCTAGACCTGGAAACCCATTAGTTTAACCATTAAGTCAGGCAAGACATCTCCTTATCTTTGATATCTGCAGCTATCATAGATTTCAGGAGCCACACAGGTCTTCTGAAACAATCTGGTGCAACCCGCTCAGCTGATGATGGGGGCTCAATGGCTTTCCTACAGATAGCCAGTGGTGGAGAAGCTTGTCCTGGACCCAGGCCTCTTGACTCCCTCTAGACTGTCTACAAATAAAGGGATCCCTCTCTCCCGCTCTTTCAGGGCCATTTTTCCCTGGCCTAACACTATCAGCTCTTTAACAATGTGCTGACAAAGGAGGGAAATAATTATAATAGGAATAGCCCTGAGCTCTGAATCCTGTCAGATCAGCGAGGCATTAGATTCTCATGGGAGTGGGAATCCTACTGTGAACTGCGCATGCAAGGGATCTAGGCTGTGCGCTCCTTATGAGAATCTAATGCCTGATGATCTGAGGTGGAATGGTTTCACCCCAAAACCATCTGCTCTCCAGCCCCACATTCACCCTCGGACTGGGAAAAAATGTCTTCCATGAAATCAGTCCCCGGTACTAAAAAAGTTGGGGGGTTGTCAGAGGATCAAATTTATAAAGCAAGCAGCACCTTCTCAGTGATACCTAGGACTTGGGGTCAAGATACCTGAGCAATTCCGTTCTCTAAAAATGAGAAATGAAATTAGTCTTTGGGCTTTTTATTCTGAACCCTTTTTAGCCTTTACATATTATCTTTGTATGAGGAAGTTTTCTTGTTTTGTTTGTTTTTTGAGATGGAGTTTCACTCTTGTTGCCCAGGCTGGAGTGCAATGGCACAATCTCAGCTCACTACAACCTCTGCCTCCTGGGTACAAGCGATTCTCCTGACTCAGCCCTCAAAGTAGCTGGGATTACAGGCATGTGCCACCACACCCAGCTAATTTGTTTTGTATTTGGTAGAGATAGGGTTTCACCATGTTGTTCTGGCTGGTCTCGAACACCTGACCTCAGGTGATCCACCTGCCTTGGCCTCCCAAAATGCTGGGATTACAGGCATGAGCCAACGCACCCCGCCTGTATTAGAAAGATTAATGGAAACAGGATCAGATCAGGTGATTTCAATAATAGCTTTTTCCTTTTTTTTTTTTTTTTTTTTTTGAGACAAAATCTCACTCTGCTGCCCAGGCTGGAGTGCAGTGGCACGATCTCAGCTCACTGCAACCTCTGCCTCCTGAGTTCAAGCAATCCTCCAGCCTCAGCCTCTCAAGAAGCTGGGACTATAGGCACGTGCCACCACACTGGCTTATTTTTTGTATTTTTGGTAGAGACAGGGTTCACCATGTTGCCCAGGCTGGTCACAAACTCCTGAGCTCAGGCAATCCACCCACCTCAGCCTTTCAAAGGGCTGGGATTACAGGCGTGAGCCACCGTGCCCAGCCAACGATAGTTCTTAAGATGCAATATTCCACCAACTTTTCACCTCAGGTTCTCAAAGCTTATACAGTGGTGAAAGTTGCCTTTTCTGCACTTTCTCTGTTAATAATAGGAAGAATTTTTAAACCATTTCCATAACTCTGAATTGCAGATGTTACCGAAATTATTATGTCATGAGAAGTAAGTCTATGTGCGAGACCTTAAAAATAAACTTCAAATCTCAACCAGACTACATGTGGCTGGTGGGGATGGGATGGAGGATTATACCCAGTGTCAGCAAAGACATAGGACAATAAAAGCATTCTCATACATATGTGTGGGATATAAATCATCAAGTTAGTGAGGTATACCTAAAACTTTAATAATGTTCCTATTTTTGGTCCAGCAATTATACTTCTAGGAAATTATCCTAAGCATGTGCACCAAAATTTGGCAACATGGTTTTTCATCACAGCATTATTTATAATCTGAAAAACTGATAACAAATATCCAACTACAGGTACCTGAAAAAACATACCAGATACGTTTTCTGTGGATTATAAGTATCTTTTGTTTATTTCTTATGGTTATTTTCTAGTGTTTCACCAATGAAAAGATCCTAGTTTTGTAATAGGAAAAAATATTTGAGCTGTTCTTCATTTAAGAATGTTAACAGGCTCCAGTAGGGCAGTTTCCTGGTAACTAGAGTGCCTACACTAGCACAAGCTTTGTGAGACAGTATGAAATAGAAAACACCAGTCATTACCAAATAGGCCCTTTTGCCCTCAGGGAAACCCCTGAGATGGCTCAGAGAATATCACTAGCTATAGATAGTCTTTCACTTCATCTCCGAATGCCAGTACCCACACACCTTGTCACACTAGAATTCTGTCATCTAATCCACGAGATTCACTCATAGATGTAGCTCTCTCTGACCACCTCCAGCTCCCCAGAGCACTCCCAGCCCTTTGAAGGGAGCACACAGTATGCTGGTTAGAATACAGTAGTTGGCCAGGCACGGTGGCTCACGCCTGTAATCCCAACACTTTGGGAGGCCGAGGTGGGTGGATCACCTGAGGTTGAGAGTTCACGACCAGCCCGACCAACATAGAGAAACCCCATCTCTATTAAAAATACAAAATTAGCCGGATGTGGTGGCGCATGCCTGTACTCCCAGCTAGTCAGTATGCTGAGGCAGGAGAATCACTTGAACCCGGGAGGCACAGGTTGTGATGAGCCTAGATCGTGCCATTGTACTCCAGCCTGGGCAACAAGAGCAAAACTCCATCTCAAAAAAACAAAACAAAACAAAACAACATAGTAGTTAAGAATCAAGAGTGCCAGTAGGATCTCCACCACATTCTAGCTCTGAGACCCTGGGCAAAGTATCTAATCTTTCTAGGCCTATTTCCTCTATAAAATTGAGATAATAAAATCCATGTCGGCCAGGTGCGGGGACTCAAGCCTGTAATCCCAGCACTTTGGGAGGTCGAGATGGGCGGATCACGATGTCAGGAGATCGAGACCATCCTGGCTAACACGGTGAAACTCTGTTTCTACTAACAAATACAAAAAACTAGCCAGGCGAGGTGGCGTGCGCCTGTAGTCCCAGCTACTCGGGAGGCTGAGGCAGGAGAATGGCGTAAACCTGGGAGGCGGAGCTTGCAGTGAGCTGAGATCCGGCCACTGCACTCCAGCCTGGGCGACAGAGCAAGACTTCGTCTCAAAAAATAAAAATAAAAAAATAAAATAAAATAAAATCCATGTCACAGGTAGTAGAAACATTTATTATATTTACATGGTGCCTAGTATATAACAGCAGGGCCATTGCTTCTCATCTGTCCCAGTCACTGAGTACATAAAGTTGTGCCTGGGAGCCAAAGTTTGGTTGGGAGTTTAGAACCTATATACATCATCCCTATGTTAAACTCTAATTTTCTCAGCTTTGTATTCTCCATTAGGGTTAAATGTGACCTGTGAACATTTGCCTTTCTCCTGCAATCAAAGCTTCAAACATCTGACTTCAAATTCAGTTTCAAAAACATTTTTTGTCCCTAAATTCCTAAACCATTGTTAATCTCAAGTGCCTAATCTGAAGCTTGCTTATACAACTGGATATATTATGAAGTGTCACTTTTTTTTTTTTTTTTGACACGGAGTCTCGCTCTGTCACCCAGGCTGGACTGCAGTGGCCGGATCTCAGCTCACTGCAAGCTCCGCCTCCCGTGTTTTTTACGCCATTCTCCTGCCTCAGCTTCCCGAGTAGCTGGGACTACAGGCGCCCGCCACCTCGCCCAGCTAGTTTTTTGTATTTTTTAGTACAGTATTTTCACCATGTTAGCCAGGATGGTCTTGATCTCCTGACCTTGTGATCCACCTTGTGATCCGTCTCGGCCTCCCAAAGTGCTGGGATTACAGGCTTGAGCCACCGCACCTGGCTGAAGTGTCATTCTTAAAACTGGTTTTAAG
Source organism: Piliocolobus tephrosceles (assembly GCF_002776525.5). Lineage (NCBI taxonomy): Eukaryota > Metazoa > Chordata > Mammalia > Primates > Cercopithecidae > Piliocolobus > Piliocolobus tephrosceles. Next base: position 116,773,698 of record NC_045438.1, on the reverse strand, counting down.
ATTCACCAAAAACGAGTTATAGTAGTTATATTAGGGTAGTAAGATAATTTTTGTTCTCTAGCTTCCTGAATATTCCATGTCATATTCGTAGTAATATTTTGTTTTAAATAGTTCAGGTGCAGTGACTCATGCCTGTAATGCCAGCACTTTGGGAGGCTGAGGTCGGAGGATTGTTTGAGGCCAGGAATTCCAGACCAGCCTGGGCAACATAGAGACCCCGTCTCTACAAAAAGATTTAAAAATTAGCCAGGCATGGTAGTCCCAGCTGCCTGGGAGGCTGAGGTGGAAAGATTGCTTAAGCCCAGGAGTTTGAGGCTGCAGTGATTCGTGTTTGCACCATTGCACTCCAACCTGGACAACAGAGCAAGACTATCTCAAAAAAGACAGAAAGAAACAACCACATACTTCCGTTTCTGGAGATTTTTATCAGGTTTTATTGTGGTTCCTATTCAGGGCTACATGCACTGAATTACTAGAAAAGCAGCACACATATGCAATATTACAGGAGCTGACCTTTCTATTTCAAGGTTAAATAGTGGTACTTCAAGCTAGGAAGGTTTAGCTTGCTACAAAAAGTACCTGCTGGGAGAACTATTATCAGAATGGTAAATCTCAGCAGAGGCTAATATACTCCTACAGGCTGTGGGAAAATACTTAGAACTTAATAGTAAAAATATTCACGAAAAGACTGAAGAGAATGAGCTAGGATTACACACTGGCTAATAATGGACCAGCCAGAATCCAAGACACATCACTAAGGCGCCAGGTCTGAAAAAGAAAGTAAACCAGGTTTATTTTTCAGGAATTTAAAATGGAGTTAAAATTAATTTTGTTCTAAAGTGTTTCTAGGATGGCCAGGTGTGGCGGCTCGCACCTGTAATCCCAGTAATTTGGGAGGCCAAGGTGAGCGGATCACCTGAGGTCAGGAGCTCAGGACCAGCCTGGCCAACATGGTGAAACCCCCATCTCTACTAAAAATACAAAAAATAGACAGACATGGTGGCAGGTGCCTGTAATCCCAGTTACTTGGGAGGCTGAGGTGGGAGAATCACTTGAACCCAGGAGGCAGAGTTTGCAGTAAGCCACGATCAGGCCACTACACTCCAGCCTGGGCAACAAAGTGAGACTTTGTGTCAAAAAAAAAAAAAAAGTGTTTCTAGAAATTCAATAAAATCTCTTGAAATAATTGGCAACATCCTGGGATACTACCCACAAAGAGGTAATAAATAAGGAAGCATAGAAATCACTGTCCCTAAAAGGCGTATTTAACATGGTGACTGACAACCCATTCTGACCTGCCTCTCCAAGCAGTCCAACCCAGGTTTTATCAAGCGGTGCCAGTGCTAACACGTCTTGTGGGTGGAACTGACACTGAATGTAGAGAAAATCATGGCCAGGCATGGTGGCTTATGCCTATAATCCCCACACTTTGGGAGGCTGAGGTAGGAAGCTCACTTGAGCCCAGGAGTTCGAGATCAGCCTGAGCAACACAGAGAAACACCATCTCTACAAAAAATGTAAAGATTAGTCAGGCAAGTGATGTGCACCTATAGTCCTAGCCACTCAGGAGGCTCAAGAGGGAAGATCACTTAAGCCCAGGAGGTCAAGGCTGCAGTGAGCCATGTGTGCATCACTGCAATCCAGCTTGGGCTACAGAGCAAGACTCTATGGCAATTTCAAAGAGAAAGAAAAGAAAATCACATGCATTACCAGAAGGGACCTCAGAAATCACGTAGTTCAACCAACTCCTTTTCCACATATGGAAACCATGCACTTCCTCTAAATGGCCAGCCTAGCTTGGCATGTTAACTCTGGTACCTAGTGTCAGAAAAGGAACTCAGATGCACATGCCTTTGCTTGCCAGTGCAAGGGCTCATGTCACCCTGCCAACCTTTTGGCTCTCAGGTGAGATTTCCTATGCAACCAGAGTTTAATGCTCCCCCATCCTCACTTCCCTACATGTACAGCAGACGTGGTGTTACCTGGCTCTTGAGGAAGGAGGAAGGGAAAGGATGGCAAGGAAGGGAAAGAGCTTGCACAGAGTTGTTGTTAGGGCAAGCACCTGAGGCAGCCAGCACACAGGTGATTCTTGCGCTTGCCATATTCCACTGACCAAACCCTCGAGGCAGAGCTCACTTCAGAAGCTCAGAATCATTAGGACAACTGGTGTAGTCTGAAATCTCCTCAGGAGACATGAGAAGGGCTGGCAGATTCACTGGTTTCTGTGAGCCTTTCTCATTATTCCTCTCGATGTTTTCATACCACCCTGCCCTGTTGTGAGGTAACACTGTCCTCAGGAGAAAGCGGAAAATGCATTGCCGAGCTAGCGCCCAGAGGGTCCTCTCTGGGGGAAGTGCTTGCCTCAAAGCCACACTGACCAGAATGTGGGAACCATCAGAGTGGAAAGGCAGGGAAGGGATGAGAGTTCAGGAATGCAGCCAGGGTGAAATCATTGTAATTGGTTTTGATTAAAGGATCATGTTTCATAAACATTTGTCAAAATGAATCATTTTGTTTTAATGGGCCCTGGAACTTGCAGTAATCAAACCACTGCCACGAAGTAGTAATACGCCAGGCGGGAACCTGCCATCTGCTTTCCCAGTTATGTCTCACAAGCATCCTACAAGGCAGGAATCATCCCCATTTTACAGCTGAAATAAAGAACAGCACAAAACTTACCTGAAGTTGTTTGGTAAATTGCGGAGAAGAGATTCAATCTCAGCAATCCTTACCAAACTGTCCTTTTTGAAAACCATCCTTTCATGTTGCCACTTCATTTATCCAGGGGAGTTAAGGAATAAGGTGCCATTTTTCAAGATACAACAACTTACTTCTCTAAGCCCCCCAAATTATTTTAACTACAGTATTTCAGACGACAAACTTAAATGTAAACACACTTCTCTTTTGGAATCAGGCACATAATTTAGTGATTTTCTCTGGTGAATCTGGGTCACCACTGCAATCTCTGCAGGGTGGCAACAGTGATACCCTCGGGGGTGACTGGCCTCAAGACATGTCAGTCCACCTGAGCAGCCTCTTTCTGGTTCCCACAGTAGGTCCTGCAGTGGACCACCTGTCAACAAGCAAGAACCTACCTGGAAAAGCTTACCAGCTCTTTTCTGTTATTGTAAGCTGGGAACTACACACGCAAGTTTCTTAAAACTCAATGGAAAGGTTGAGTCATGCTATTTTAATACAATTAATATCTATTGTGGCTGCTATATAGTCTTCCACCTACTATTCTTTTGACTAGCTTGAAGAGTGATGAAATGGTAAGCAAAGTACACCTGATATTACAAGCTATTATCACAATGGTAGATGCGCATATCCCCCCACCCTGTGCCTCAGTTTCCTCAGGGGTGAAGGACAGACTAAGAGTCCTATTGACAGAATGTTTGTCTTTCTAGAACAAATCACTTGAGAAGATCCCTCAAAACTCCTAGAGTTGTTCTTCATAGTTGTACCCCATCAGTAGCACCTGACATCCTCATGGTCCTCCCTGGATTCCTATATCTCTGTGTCTGCCCTTACTTGGTATATAATCATACTTAATTTTTTTAATAGAGACAGGGTCTCGCCATGTTGCCCAGGCTGGCCTTAAACTCCTGGACTCAAGCAATTCGCCCGCCTTGGCCTCCCGAAGTGCTGAGATTACAGGCATGAGCCACCATGCCCAGCTGTATACTTTATATTTTTAAATTTTCACCAACATATTGACATATCCCCAGCTTAGAGGCCTCAGATCAGAAAGCACCACTTTTGCACCCACTGCTGTACCTAGCACAACTTCTGACTCATTGCCAATGCTCAATGAATGGCAAATTCCTCCTTCTGGTACCACTGCATTGTCCTTTGAAACTGGGTTCTCTAGACCACTTCCAATAGGACTTGGATCTCGCATCTGTGACGGGGGAAAAAAAAATCACAAATAAAACAGAATTCCCCAACAATTTTGTACTGCTTTTAAGAAAAAAATCCCTTTGTCTTAACGAACCAAAGAATATCTCCTGCTTTGTGGTAAAGGATCACCCCTCAGCAAAAACAGAGAAGAAAATACCTCAGCAATCTTACAGCCAAGAACTAGCAAAACTTCAGAGCCACATCTTCCACCAGAAAGCAGCTTCCAGTCCATGTGACCCAAGCCCCCCCATAAAGTCACATGATTCTTTAAGTAACTTGAAAAATTCTTCAAAAGCTATTCAAACCATACAACAGTAGAAGTCCCACCCTGGCCCCATCACAAGCTTATGTGCAAACAGGCTAATCAGCCCCAAAGAGTGGACACCCAGATAGTTTCAAAAGCATCCTGTAGGCTGGGCACAGTGGCTCATGACTATAATCTCACAGTTTAGGAGGCCGAGATGTGAGAATCATTTGAGTCCAGGGGTTCAAGGCCAGCCTGGGCAACAGAGAGACCTCATTTCTACTAAAATAAAAAATAAAAACTTAGCTGGGTATGATGGCATGTGTCTGTGGTCCCAGCTACTTGGGAGGCTGAGGCAGGAGGATCACTTGAGCCCAGGAGGTTGAGGCTGTCGTGAGCTGATTGTACCACTGCACTCTAGCCTGGGCACAAAGCGAGACCCTGTTTCAAAAAAAAAGAGGATCTTCTAACAAGATCTCATTATGGGCAAGAACTCCCAGGATTTTGAGGTGTCTGATATATCAGGTATTCTATCTTTATGAAGGGTAAATTTAGATTCAGGCAAAAAGCGCCAGGCAGAGGGGCAATTTTTTTCCTGGACTTTTACTCACTGGCCTCCCTTGGCTATTTAGCTATTTTAAATTGGCAGGGTTTGGTCTGCACTATCAATTTTGACTGATAAATGCTGGTGCTGCTGAGGAAGAAAACTGTCTCTAGAGAAGACATGACCCCCAGAGAGAGAGAGCACAGCAGGCTGCTGCCACCGTGTGGTAGTTTGCTGCAAATGCGGGAGCAGCAAACCCTGCACGTTTGCTCTCAAGGAAAATAAAATTCAATACATGTATGAAAAACAGACTACGACTATTAAGACCGCATGTACAAAATGGCTAAGTTTATTCAACATCTCGGATATTCATCTGGATATTGGGTTTGTTTTGTGGTACAACATATATTCACCTTAACTGGTGCTATTGTAAAGAAAGCTCTCTTGACCTGCATGACGTGCCTCAGAGCTTCTCTCCACCAGTTAGAACCACCCAAAGCCTAGTCTAACCACAGTGCTCTGCAGGAAAAAAAAATACACAGCAAACAGAAAACAGTTGTGCCCCCAAAAGTACTCAGAAGTCATATGTTATTTACAGTTGGGTTTGTGTGGGATGGGAAGTAGGGCGGATGGATGAGCCAGTGCTTTTGCAATGAAGATGCAATAGTCCTTGTCCTCTCTCACTGTCTCCTCTTTCCTCACCCCATGGCAGCTTTCATGACCCATTCCCAAAGGGTCCACCGAGTCCTGACTCAGCTTCATCACCAACATTCCTCGCCTTCAGTTCAACACTGTTAGTCAGGGGAGTAGAGGCAAAGACTTGGGTCGGGGACAGGGTGGGAAACACGGAAGAAACTCTCTCGGCACAACCCAAGTTCAGAGACGAGGCCTCCTCAGATGAGGAAGATGATGCCCTCAGACACCATGACCTGATTGTCATCCTGCATCTTGCTCAGAGCAGCCTGGATCTCAACTGAAGAGAAGGGCTCTTCGCTGTCCCGGTTGATGGATTCTGTGAGGCGATTCATGCCGACTGACTGCGCATGAGCTTCCCGGAACACATCCAAGAGGGCCACCTTGAATGCCTTCAACCTGCCCCAGACAGGAGAAAGGGGGAAGAGGAGTAAACAAACCCAAATGCTCTCAGGAAAGAGCTATTCTAGGAAAATTCATAGTATTAATACAGTAGAGGCGTCCCCTCAATATTCTTTCTCACACACACATCTGCCTCTGATGGCAGCATTACCCTTGAGGAGCCCCCTTTAAAGTTAAACTATTATACTAGTGCGTGGGAAATTGGCATTCCCCTTGGCTGTAAAATAGTAACCCGGTCAGCATCAATGGGGGACAATTTAGCAGCATTTACTAAAGCCTTAAATGTGTATATCCTTTGGCGCAGGGAGCCCATTTCTAGGAACTCACCTTACAGCTATACTTGCAAGAGTGCACACTGATAAATTTAATACTGTTTTACTGTAAACAGAGAACAACCCAAATGTCTATCATCAGAGAATTTCGTTAAATTTTTACCCATCCATACCATGGAAACCCTGCAGTCATTAAAAAGAATGAGATCGGCTGGGAGCGGGGGCTCACGCCTGTAATCCCAGCACTTTGGGAGACCGAGACGGGCGGATCACGAGGTCAGGAGATCCGAGACCATCCTGGCTAACACTGTGAAACCCCGTCTCTACTAAAAATACAAAAAATTAGCCGGGCGCGGTGGCAGGCGCCTGTAGTCCCAGCTACACGGGAGGCTGAGGCAGGAGAATGGCGTGAACCCAGGGGGCGGAGTTTGCAGTGAGTGGAGATCGCACCACTGCACTCCAGCCTGGGAGACAGAGCGAGACACCGTCTCAAAGAAAAAAAAAGAATGACGTCAAACAAGCACAGTGGCTTATGCCTGTAATCCCAGCCCTTTGGTTGGGAGGCCCAGGTAGGAGGACTCCTTGAGGCCAGGAGTCCGAGACCAGCCTAGGCAACATGGGGAGACCCCGTCTCTACAAAAAGTAAAAAATAAACACTGTAAAAAAGTAAAGAAAAAAACACTGCACTCCTGTCTCAAAAAAAAAAAAAAGATCTATACAAGCTGATTCAAGAAGCATTTTAAGATATAGTTGAATGGTTGTCTCTGAGGGAGAGAGTTACAATTGATTTTTTTTTTTTCCAAATACTTTTCAATGTTTTTCAAATTTTCTTCAGTAAATACATGGTGTTACGTGTTTAAAGTATTAAAAGAAAAAACGTAAAACTTCACTATGGAGATTATTTGGTGTTCAGTAAACAAAATTCACAGATAAAAATGTCTCCTAGAACCCTGCTGGTAAAAATTCTTCATTTCAAAAACAAATGGCCAAAATGTATCTATCTCACCAAGAAGAATCTGAGGTTTCAGTAAGACGTAAGTTGTACTTGTTGTAAAACTCTTCCTGACCCCACACAGACATAATTCAAATTCTCAGAGAGAGAATTATTAATAAAGCAAATGGTAAAATTTAAACAACTGAAGATTCCGGGTAAAGGACATCCAGAAGTTCTTCATGCTTTTCTCGTAACTTTTCAATAAGTTTGAAATTAAATGAGAATATAAAATGTAAAAAGCCGCGGGCCTCTAGTTTTGTGTTTTATTGATAACCAGCAGTTTGTTTCCCACCCTCTCCAAGGGAAAAAAGTCCCTTCCTCAGTGATACAGAATTCTTGAAGGGGCAGGAGCAACATCCCTACTCACCTGGATTCACTTAACTCCACTTTCTGGGATTCCTTGGTCTCCTGTGAGTCTGCCGTCTTTGGAGTGTATACTTCAGAGGGTTGATGTTTGTAGAGATGGGGAAGATTAGCAAGGTGAAGCCATTTCCACAAACACTAGGGAAATCATCTCCACTCCCAATCCCTCACTCAGCCTGCTGAACGCTCCTATTTCCTAGGGTTCTTATGGGGCCAGGCAGAACAATTAGGATAAAGGGAAATCTTCACTGGATGATGAAGGAGTTTAGTGAGGCAGGAGACCCTCAAAATATATATTATGTGAAATGCTTATAACCAGGTATAGCACAGCACAGTTCATCAAGGAGGTGTACACAATAGAGCAAAGCTTTTTCCAAAGTTTTTACTGTGGGTTTCTCCTGAAGCTCTCTTGGGACAAACCTCTTGGACACAGGCCCCAAACAGGAAGCCAAACAAACAAGAGTTCACAAGAAAATAAAGTGCACAGAGCAACTGGAAAAGTCCAAGAGTCACAGGAACAACCTCTTTCATCAGTAAGGGACGCTCACCCACCTTGAGGCATGTCCTCCTCTGTGTCACTGAAGTCATAGGGGTCGTATGAATCCCCATCTTTGGCATCTGGCTGGCGAGTCTTCCTTCTAAAATACCCAGGGCAGTTAAGAGACAGAAAGAGTTTGGAGACAGAAAGGCAAGGGAGCCCCATGTTGTGCTTCTAATTATGGAGAAAAGGAAACAGAACCACTAAGTCAAAGGGAAGCACAAGCTTAGGCCTTTGCAAACTGCTGCTTGTTCTAAACAAGACCAAGTCCCCAGACTAGAACACAAACAGGCGCTGCTTCCAATGCTCTTTCCCACATCACTCACCCTTATAAGTTCAACCATAAGCATGAAGGTTTTTCCCTTAGAATTTTTAAGTATATATTCAAAATCCTCAGTGGTTGGGTTGCTGTTCCTACTATTTAGCATTTCTTCAGTAGAGGGGTCAAAAGCACATGAGAAGGTCTCACTCTCTTTCTCTCTCTTTTACCCAGGTTATCTTCATCCGCAAACCCTGCAGGTCTAGGAACACCCTCCACGAACAACCTGACATCAATAAGCAGCGCTCATTCCACCCTCTACCCTCTACTCCTCTCCCCAGTCCCACTGGAACTTTTTTTGTTGTTTCTCTGTCACCCAGGCTGGAATGCAGTGGCACGATCCCGGTTCACTGCAACCTCTGCCTCCCAGGCTCAAGCAATCCTCTGACCCCAGCCTACCGAGCAGCTGGGACCACAGGTATCCGCCACCACGCCCGGCTAATTTTTCTATTTTTTTGTAGAGACAGAGTTTTGCCATATTTCCCAGGCTGGTCTCAAACTCCTGGACTCAAGTGACCCACCTGTCTCGGCCTCCCAAAGTGCTGGGATTACAAGTGTGAGCCACCAACTTTTTGGCCACCAACTTTTTAATCTCATTTGCTTGCCCCACTTTACCTCTTCCTCTTCTGCTCCTGGTCCTCTTGGCTTTTCTCTTCTTCATCTTCTGTCTCTGATTCATCCTCACTTCGCTTCTTACGTTTCTTCTCCTTCTCCAGAACCTAGGACCAAGGCAGTGGAGGGGTCACGGATGCAGGGGAACTGCATCAAGAACTCTGAGTCCCTTCTGCACCATAAGCAGGAATGACTTCCACGTTTCCAGTGGTTTACCTAGCTCCTCTTATCCCTAAGTCCCAGGACCAGGGGCAGAAGTAGAGACTGCTACCCATCTTTTTAAAATGCTGGGAAGTATATTATATGCTGTTTATATAGTAGGTACTCAATAAATGTTTACTGAATAAAGAAACGAATGTCTAGCACATAATAGTTAAGTGGAAAACAATCTATTTCCTTATAAATCAGGTGTCTAATTGAAATCCAAGACAACCCTTAACCTAGCAAAAAGCGAGGAAGACTTTATCAGACTCACAACTCAACTCCAACACTAAAATTCACCAGACGGGGGTGAGAGTGGGCAACTAGGAAAAGGGAGTCTAGGCTTGAGGCTTGATATCTAAAATGATAGAGATGCAATGTCACAAACAGAAATTGGGAAACAGGATGAGGCAAGTTTGAGAGTTCAACTTTAAACATGAGCTTCTGAGGTGCCAATGGGACATTTGAAGAGACTACCAAGGGGAAAGGTACAGAGGGACAAGGAAGATTACCAAGGTAGCCCCTTTGAAAACACCTACTTTTTTTCTAAGATGCAAAGGAAGTAGGGGTACACAGAGAAGCAGCTGACTGAAAGTATAGCACATCAACTAAACCAGAATCTCTAAGAGCCCTGGAATCAGCATTTTCAAGCTTTCCATCTGATTCTCAGGTGCAGTCAGGGTTGAGAATCACTGAGTGTTCCAGAGGAAAGAGTGAGGCAGACTGATCACTGAAAGACAAATACTGCTTTCTGTTGACGATCCAAATGTAGCTGTCAGCCACGGAAGGCTGGGAAGCCCACACATCTGTAATTTATCCAGAAGAGCCTCTCACGCCCTGGCATCTGAATCCTCACCTTCTTGAAGTAAGCATACTGGACCAACTCCACAGCTTCCTCTGCATCCTGCAGGTCCACAGTCTTGCTCATGCGGGCCTTCGCATGGGCTGTGGCCAGTCGAATCAGGGTTTCCAGTGTTCGGGCTGTAACTGGAGATGTCTAGGGAAGAAAAGGGAGGATTGCTTATCTCAAATCCTTTAGGCATGCCCATCTATCCTACTGCACAGAAAGGGAAATGACACTACCAGAAAAGCCCCAGGAGGCCCAAGCAGAGAATTCAGAGCTCTGTGTTCTCTATAGATACCATATAAAAATGAGAAAGATGACAGCAAGGATCAAGGAAATATACACAAGACTGTTGCAGGAAGGAGGAGCAAGTGAACAGGGAAGAAAATTAGGCATCTAACAACTGGAAAGATAAAAGACTACAGCGTAGAAAAGAGAAGGGAGAAAAATCATCAGTGATTGTAGGCCAGCAATGCAGCAGGAAGTCTGCCTTTATATATATTCTGTCATTTCACCCTCTTAATAACTTGGAGAAGTTTTATACACTAAGGAAATGGGACTCAAAGGAGAGTTTCCAAAGTCACACTGAAGGAGGGATAGGAAATGAGTCAATCTGAGGACAAATATGTAGCTTGAGTAAACCCAGTCCAGAGGAGAACTCTGACACATTCCTAACAAATGTTTCTCACAGGGGCCGGTGAATACCAAACCGGGGTGCTTTTACCTTTTAAAATGCTATTGTATGAATGGCCTTCTTGACCTAATCAATCAGAATGAATCGGAAATGAATGAATCAGAAATCTCAGTGTTTGGGACTAGATATGTGTACAAGTTTCAGGTGATTTTGATGTGTCCAATTCTCTCATTTTATGGATAAAGAAACTGACCTGAGGTGAAAGGATTTGTCCACAGTCCAAAAACTAGCTGCAGAGCTGGGATCAGACATGAAATTACTTCCAGGCCAGGCGTGGTGGCTCACACCTGTAATCCTAGCACTTTGGGAGGCCAAGGCGGGCAGATCACGAGGTCAGGAGTTTGAGACCAGTCTGACCAACATGGTGAAACCCCATCTCTATTAAAAATACAAAAAAAACTAGCCTGGTGTGGTGGCACATGCCTGTAATCCCAGCTACTCAGGAGGCTGAGGCAGGAGAACCCAGGAGGCTGAGGCAGCAGAACCCAGGAGGCAGGGGTTGCAGTGAGCCAAGATCACGCCACTGCACTCCAGCCTGGGCAACAGAGCGAGACTCCATCTCAAAAAAAAAGAAACTTCTTCTGTCACACCTTCCAGGTCTCCCATTATATGACCCATCACTGACGTATCCTGGTCCCTTCTTGTTTCAAGTTTCCTAAATTACCGTATATATTCACAATGACATTCAAAACTAAATACATTCACATTTAAATTCATTCATTAAATTTTGTAATAATTTAGAAAGCTACCAGAGTTTGGAAGTCATACACTCCATGACAAGTTCTAATTCTTGAATCACCTAAAAAGCTGGTGAAATCCTAGCCTGCAATAGCATACCTAGGGAATCCAAATTGTCTTGGAATTCACTTACAGATCTCACACTAGGACCACAACTAAAATAGCGTATGATGCTCAGTTTTAGGTTCAATGAGAGGGCGGGCCACACACCAGAAGTTCGCATGGGGAAAGGAACAGTTAAAAAGAAAGTAAGCTGTTTAATGAGGAAGACAGGTGATACACAACCTCCAGAAAACAAGACTAACAGCCACAGGTAAAAGTTGTGGGGAAATAGGTTTAAACTTAATAAATATTCTAAAATTTCAAAACAGTAATGTTCTAAGCATGCTGTCACTGGCGGTATTAGAAAGTCCTGGCCGGGTGCTGTGGTTCACGCCTATAATCCCAGCACTTTGGGAGGCCGAGGTGGGCGGATCATGAGGGTCAGGAGATTGAGACTAGTCTGGCCAACACAGTGAAACCCCGTCTCTACTAAAAATACAAAATTAGCCAGGCATGGTGGCACGGGCCTGTAGTCCCAGCTACCTGGGAGGCTGAGACAGGAGAACAGCAGGAATCCGGAAGGCAGAGGTCACAGTGAGCCGAGATCTTGCCACTGCACTCCGGCCTGGGCAACAGAGCAAGACTCCATCTCAAGAAAAAGAGTCCCAGCAGGGATTTGAGAAGACAGAGTGGGTGAGGCTGGAGTAGATGATCTGGAATCATGTCTAATCCAAGAGTCTATGTCTATGTCACATAATAAGAGTTCTGGACTTGGGTCCTTCTGCTGCAAAATCCACTGCCCCTAAAAGATTTAGACAAATTTGGGCCAGGCATGGTGGCTCACGCCTGTAATCCCAGCACTTTGGGAGGCCAAGCCGGGTGGATCACCTGAGGTCGGAAGTTCCAGAGCAGCCTGACCAACATGGTTTCGAAACCCAGTCTCTACTAAAACTACAAAATTAGTCGGGCGTGGTGGCACATGCTTGTAATCACAGCTACTCTGGAGGCTGAGGCAGGAGAATCGCTTTAACTGGGGAGGTGGAGACTGCAGTGAGCTGAGATCGCGCCACTGCACTCCAGCCTAGCCAACAAGAGTGAAACTCCGTCTCACCAAAAAAAAAAAAAAAAAGATTTAGACAAATTCATGGACAGCTATATTAGGTTACCAGAAATTGCTCTGAATAACCATCATGGTTGCCTGTTAGTCATTTTTTCAAAGTCCAGTCCAAATATCGTACTCTCTGGGAATCCTTCCTTGACATTCATATCCCTTTCAGGGAAGTCTAAAAGAAAATTAACAGTTTCTTCATCTATACTCAAATAGCCTTTCACATTCATTCCTTTGTAAGTACCACACTGGGGTAAATATTTATAAATATGCATGGATGTCTTTCTATCTACCTTTGTGCTTCCCCATCCTGGATCTGAGGTCTTTGAAAAGAGTGCTTATTAATTTTACATTGCTTGTAAGAAGAGAGACTAGGTCACTTTCCAGAAGTCACTCCTATGTTTGCTGAATGAATCACAGCTTCTGGAGGCCAATGTCATTTTAACTCATGAGAGACATGTTACCTCTGGGGTCCTTATTTCATTTTCCTTTATAAAAGGAAATGATTAAAATTGTGTAACAGGAAGCTCTTCAGACCAGGAAAAAAAGTCACTAAGTTAAAATGCTTTCAAAGCTCCCAGATAGCAAGGACTCCTGCCCAGCCATATACCTAAGGGATCCGAGGCCCAGGCTTCCCCAGGCACTCACCCTGGCAGTGTCCGAGCTCATGCTATCTTGGCTGCGCAGGCGTGAATACTCTTCTGCAATGTAGGTGGCTGACTCCTGTGTCAGGACAGGCTTGATGATTCTGGCCACATGGATGTACTTCTTCATGAACGCTGCACTCACCATCTTCTCCCTGGAGCCACATACAGTGAATTCCATCTCCCTGCCACACCTTACCACCTGCCTGGATTAGTGGCTTTGCCTCTCAGAAAAGCCAAGGTCAAAACAGACAAAGCCTAGAACCCATTATCATAACTCCCATTTATATGGAACATATACAAGATTCTTCCACATATTTTTATTTAATTATTTCAGGTATTATTTGTGAGTTAGGTAGTTTAGGTAAAAAGTTTAGGTATTATTTACTCTATTTTGTAGGTGGGAAAACTACAGCTCAGAGAAGTTGAAGTAGACTCAAAGTTTTCTGACTCCAAATTCTGCATTCTTAAACCAACAGCTTTGAAGATTATGCTATGCTTCTTACTGCATCATGACCAAAAATAGAGGTGTAAGATCTCACATTTCATGCTTTGAGCACCTGATCACACGTCTCCTTCACCCAAGTCTACTTACAAAGTCTCAAATGTTTCCTATCTGCTGACCCTTCATCACAAACGGCTACATGACATGTGCCATCTTTCATGTATAAGGCACACCCACCATCAGTTAGGTATGTCATCCAAACTCTATTTTAAGAAAAGACCTGAACCTGGGCTGAATGACCCAAACATTTACAAGGCAACTGGCCAGGATAAAGGATATATTGTGGACCCAGAAAAGAAGAAAATTAGTCCACATGGTTATGACTCCAGGCATGGTTTTGATCTGGGCACGTAATGCCTTAGCTAAGCTTAGACATACACATGTTCTAATATAACACAAATTTCAGGTTCCCTTGAGGAAGAGTTATGAGAATGCTTACTTTTTCTTCTTGGTCCCATGTAGAAGGTTGTCATGCTTCTCATAAATCTGGGTGTCCTGCTGGTCTTCCTGGCTAAAGTTGGGATCATCTGTGGCCAGGATATCCACAGCACTACCCAAGGGCATAGCTGGCATACCCAAGTTAGGAGAAAGGAGAGTAATAAAGAGTTTAACCCAGGGAAAATTGCTTTTTCTATAGCACAAGAAGGGAAGACACCAAGATTCATAAAGAAAGGGCTCAAAAAGAATCAGACACATGGAACCCACAGATAAAGATGGTGGAACTACCTGGCCCACAGAAGATGCTCAAAGTTATTCCTAGACCCAGAAATGGACAAAAGACATACCTTAGGATAACCTCCAGTAAGCGAGAAGGGGAGGTGGCTAAACAGTTGAGGGCTCTTCAACATCAACCCAGACACTGAAACACCTACCACCACCTGGGTTGGGCCTGAGAAACTACCATCTGTTTAGCCCCTTTCCATTAGTTACTCTTACTATTCTCATGACCTCACCATCGCCATCCTGCTCCCCAGGTGCTCTGTAACGATGCATCCGAAGGACATGGTCTGAGATCTCCCGATCCTGCTCAGGATCCATCTGATCCAGCATGATGAAGAGCAAGTCAAATCGAGACAGCAGTGAGTCCTGTAGTCCAATGTTCTCCATTGGAGTCTTATACTGGTCATACTGGGGAATGTGAGGACAACAGAAGTGGACATGACATCAACAGGAAGAAAGGACAAGGCTGCTGCAATTCTGGGAGTGGGAATGGAAGGCTTGACCTCAAAGAGCAAAACAGACAAAAAGCAGTGAAAAAGTGTAAAGCCATTAAACAATGTAAATCATCTCTTCTACCTGCAACCCTTCTTTTGAGCTTCCTAGGAAGCCCCACTTCCTACTACAGGAACCTCTAAAAGGCTGAATGTAGGTCTCTAAACCAAGCCCCTCCTTCCCAAACCTTATTCTGCTCTTCTCATTCCCAAGGCAGGACCTGGACTGAGAGATGATCCCTTTCCCCTACCTGTCATAAAGACAGAGCAAGTTGGTTAGGCTACAAGCACTTAGAACTTTTTGGAGTCCCTTACTCAGAAGATAGGAGTAAAACCTCAACTAAAATGGTCAATGATGTACAAATCATAACATCTTAGAAACTGGCCAGGCACATCCACTCACACCTGTAATCCCAGCACTTTGGGAGGCAGGTAGATTGCTTGAGCCCAGGAGTTCGAGACTAGCCTGGGCAACATGGCAAAACCCCGTACCTATAAAAATTAAAAAAGAAAAAAAAAAAATTTGCCAGGCATGGTGGTGCACATCTGTAGTCCAAGCTACTAAAGACACTGAGGTAGGAGGGTCACCTGCACCCAGGGAGGTCAAGGCTACAATAAGCCAGGATCACTCCACTGTACTCCAGCTTGGGTGGCAGGGTAAGATGCTGTCTTAGGAAGAAAAAAAAAAAAAAAATCAAGGGAGTTTTTCCTCGGGATTCAAAAACCCCAATACTCTCCTTTCAATTCTGGGCCTACTGGACTGATACCTACCCATCCACATACACTTCACGGTCAGAGAACATAACAACCTTTAGGTAATAATGATTTTGACCATGTTCACATTTCAGGTCCTGCCATTTTTCTTATATTTCCCAATCACTATTGAGAATGACATAAACACACATTATCATTTATTTTACTTTATTTTACTTTTAAAGATGAGGTCTCACTATATTGCCCAGGTTGGTCTCAAACTCCTGGGCTCAAGTGATCCTCCCACCTCAGCCTCCCATAGTGCTAGGATCACAGACATGACACACTGCGCCCAGCCCCATCATTAATTTTAAAACCTATGGTTTTCAACCTTGGCTACACATTAAAACCAAACCTGCGGAGCCTCTCTAAACCATAGCTACCAAGAGCTCCAACTCAGAGATTTCAATTCAGAAACTCTGAGCTGGGGACCATGCAACTATATGTATAAAAAACACCATCGCAACAAGGCGTTCCCATATACCATAGGATTATAAACTGCCGGGACACAGCATGAGCTGTGGGCTCAAATCCTGGCTCTGCCATTTTCAAGTTTGTGGCTCTTGAACAAGTTACATAATCTTTTGTGCCTCCATTTTCTCATCTGTAAAATAAAGATAACTACACCTTGTGAGGTAGTTACTGATAGGATAAAAGGAGTTGGTAAATACAAAGCATTTATGAGCATTCATTAATAGAAGTATTAATTAAAAGATTAATATATCTTTAAAGAGGGTAATTTTGCAATCTCTACCAAAAGAAAAATGCACATAACTCTTAATCCAGTAATTTCAGTGCTAGGTATTTATACTACAGATATATTCCCAAATCTGTAACAAAACATACATAAAGGGATGGCCACTACAGCTTCATTCAAAATAGGAAGGAAAAAGTGAAGCCACTAAATACCCATCAGATGAAGACTAGTTAAATACATCCCTATGATGGAATACTAGAAATCTATTTTTTAAAAGGAAAAACTCACCAAACCCCAGGCACAGACAAATATGAAAGATTATATCTAGCACATCACAGTCATGATAAAAACAAAGATAAAGAGATAATTCTTAACAAGGAAATAGTGTATTTGCTGGTACATGCTTAAATTTTTGTTTCCTTAAACACTTCAAAGCTGTTACCTCTTGGCAAAGTGACAGGAGAGGGAAGCAAGTCTTTTCATTTTCATGCTATAGCTCTGTTCTGTTTAGAAATTCCTCCGCCACGTGCACGTAGTCCTTTTATTTAATGGACTGTTAAATATGTTAAATGGACTGTTTAACTATACTGTTAAAAAGTTACTTTTAAATAAGGAACTTTCCACGGGAGTCTGCTGTGCAGGAATGGGTGAAGAACACTGCTCTGAACAAACAATAATAACAAGAAAATGGCCTTATTTTTAGTCTTTGCCCTGGGTCACCTAGAATATACTTCTCAGCCCAGTTAGTCAGCAAAATCAAATGAAGGTGAGGACAATAGTTGGGGCCTGATTCTACTTACCCTGCCGTAGACGGGGTTGGCAGCTGCCAAAACACTGCAGCGGGCATTCAACCGAGCATGGATACCAGCCTTGGCAATGGTCACTCGACCCTGCTCCATCACTTCATGGATGGCTGTGCGATCCATGTCAGACATTTTGTCAAATTCATCAATGCAAACCACACCTCGGTCAGCCAGGACCATGGCCCCCGCTTCCAGACGACGATCTCCTGGGAAGTGAGGAGGTAAAAACACATGCTACAGTCTAGGTTCTAGAGGCCAGAAGGGAAGGATTTCAATCTCCTTCCTAGGAATCTCTCACTTTGTACATGCAAATGCGGCAACAGTGTGTTGGCTGTGAGAAACTTAGAGGAAATCCTGGTGGGTCACCTTTTCAGCCCAAACCTAAATATTAATAGTATCTCTTAATAACTAGCTTCTCACAAATTTCCTTTATAGAGTCTCTCTTCGGCCTCATCCTCAAATAATATCCCAACTAGGCCTCTGCCTTCTCTTCACTGGTCTCTAAATCCCTTCCTCTAGTTCATAAAATAGTACAATCTTCACTTTTATTTCCCTTCTAAAGTGCTAAGACTTTGTTTCAAATCAAAAACATTCCTGTAAATAGATGAACCAAAGACTTAAATAACTCACCCACCACTGCTGAATACTCAGTCCTCTATAATCTGGCCTTAACTAACCTATCAACTGTATCTTCAGAACACAAGCCAGGGCACACAAAGGATCTACGCTCAGTCTCTCTGCTGGGCCTTTGCCAAGGACCCTTATATCCTTACCTGTTTCCTGGTCTGTGGTGACCGCAGCCGTCAGACCCACTCCCGAGGAGCCCCGGCCAGTGGTGGGGATAGCCCGGGGTGCAGTGCAAAGCACGTACCGCAGAAGCTGAGACTTGGCAACCGATGGGTCTCCTGCAGGGTGGGGGCAGTGATGACACTAGGAAACTCCCCAGCACCCCCAGCAAGTTCTGCCTTTCTAGCAGAGTCATACAGTAATTGGCTTTTAATATCATTTCCTTCGCTTTTCCCTTCACTACTCATGGAAGAATATATCTTATATACTATAAATCAGGAATTCCAGACATGATAAAAAAAAAAGATTCATTTTAGCCTTTTGATAGGACTGAAATACTAAGTATAGAATATACAATCTTACATATTATAGGTCCCCACAACCACTCCACAAGAACAACAGTAACAACAGTCTAAAGCAAATCCCCAACATCATACCTATTAGAAGAATATTGATGTCCCCACGGATGTGGCTGCCATTTTCTAAGTCTCGTTCCACCCCTCCCAAGAGCAAGCAAAGGATTGCTTTCTTGACATAGTCATGCCCATGGATACTAGGGGCCAATGACCTGGCCAGCTGGTCAAAGATATCCTACAGGAGAAAAAACCAATTGCAAGCCTAATGAGATTCAATGGGACTTTGTGGAGCTCCACTTTACATACTTTGGCCTATAGAAAATACTTGAAGAGGGCCGGGCGCAGTGGCTCAGGCCTGTAATCCTAGCACTTTGGGAGGCCAAGGCGGGCAGATCACGAGGTCAGGAGTTCAAGACCAGCCTGGCCAACATGGTGAAACCCCGTCTCTACTAAAAATACAAAAAATTAGCCAGGTGTGGTGGCGTGTGCCTATAATCCCAGCTACTTGGGAGGCTGAGGCAGGAGAATCACTTAAACCCAAGAGGCGGAGGTTGCAGTGAGCAGAGATCGCGCCATTGCACTCCAGCCTGGGTGACAGAGCAAGACTCCGTTTCAAAAAAAAAAAAAAAAGAAGAAAGAAAATACTTGAAGAAACACAGAAACATAGAAACATGTACACTGTTCCTAATTGCAAAAAGTTTCTTCTCTAAGACAAATCACACCATCAGGCCATTATCAGAGTAGGCACAGAGGCAGAATTTCAAAATTTCAAATTTCAAAATTTGTTTAGAGGGTTAATCTCTAAGGGAAAAAAGTATCCCCAGGTTCAAAACATTTTAGGTTTAATAAGAACATGTACTATGCTTGAACAATAACCTTTATCATCACACATTCATATACGTAGTTCAATTCTAAATGTGGATATACATCCTATCTTAAAAAGAAAAAGACAAGAAAAACAAGTTGGAGAACTAAAAGAAAAAATATTTAAGTAGTAATGCATCACCAATGTCTTCAGTATTTAATAGACTTACTGGTACACTTGTAAGTTAACACCTCTCCTAATATTTGTATTAGGTTCATTTAGCAGCCCAGCAGGTAGCAGGTATTAAAATTGTTTAATAACAACAGAATTATTAAAGAACAAACAGCAAAAACACCCTTCATGTGTTGATTTACACAAAAATAGAAGAAGCTAACACCAAACACTTTAGACAAAAAAACCTCAACCCTTCCTTCTGATCTAGTACAAAAACAGCCATGCACCAAAACACAACTCTTAGAAATCCATTCCCACCCTCAAATTTCTAAACGATGCCAGACCTTGGATCGGGTTTTACTGAACTTCTTGATCTTGGCTATATCCTCAGCAGAGAAAGAAGGCTGAGCATCCTTGCTCATCTGCTTAACATTACAGGCAATCAGGACAGTCCTGGAACA
This sequence comes from Piliocolobus tephrosceles, assembly GCF_002776525.5. Lineage (NCBI taxonomy): Eukaryota > Metazoa > Chordata > Mammalia > Primates > Cercopithecidae > Piliocolobus > Piliocolobus tephrosceles. The sequence goes on along the minus strand of NC_045438.1, from coordinate 116,753,995 downwards.
AAGAGAATAAAGAGGAAGCCTGTTATATTCAATTCCTAACGTTAGTAGCTAGTACCCCCAGCAGTAGTAAGCCTTTTTAGGCTACCAAACTAGACCAGCCAATCAGAGCTGGGGAGGAGGGGGCAGGTAGTTGTTGTGAATTAAACAACTGGTTCTGTCTGTGACCCAAATATACTGATCATGCCCCACCTCTGGAATTGACCCACAGAGCTTCAGACAGAACTGTGTATGGGGACGAAGCGTAATTAAATGAGAAACTCCCAGGAAAGCCATGAGGCTGTAATCATTGTCACCAATAACTCTCACTTTTGGCATTTGATGATAAGTATCACCAGCTTTATCTGATAGAAAAGAGGTATTGAAGGTATCCTGTCTCCCAGGCAGGTAGAGTGCTCAACCTATCAGATGTAACTCTGGAATACGGCAAACTGGACAAAGCCTATTACCAGAAATGGAAGCTGTCAACAGCATTACATACACTTTAGGGCAGACCCTTTACCTGAAAGTCCCAGAGGTGTAGCCTCCCTTCTTTCCAGGAAGGCAACGGTAGGTTCCCACTACCTGAACCCGGTCACCAGGCTTTGCTTTATCCACCAAGTCATCATCCAGAATGACGTCCACAGAGCGGGGTAGCTGGCCAGCTGGGGCCTTCTCCGGCATCTCCTGGATGGTGATGGTCTGGTGATCCCTGTAGACGGAAAGGCCATATTCCGTCTCAAGGGGATTGTTCTCCTCATCCTAGAAAAAGGCACACAGAGGGATAGAGTGAACTCCGTCCTGTCTTAAAAATGCCACACTCACCTGTCATGGCAAATAAGATGACTTCGTAAAATTTCATCATTAAGGAACAAAAAAAGTCATATACCTTCCCTAGCTTTTTGTGTTCCCCTCTGTTTTAGTAACAAGCATCAAATGGAAGGGGCAACCCATAGTCTGAATGGACTATGGTTATATTAACATCTAAATTAAGATTCTTACTTCCCCTCTAAAGCTGAATATATGCTTACACTCTGAAGCAGTTTTTCCACTTCTAGGTAATACCCAACAGAAACATTCACCCAAAGTCATGCACTGTAATGCTCATAGCAGCATTATGCCTAACAGTCAAAAATTTAAAAGTATAAAAATGCCATCAATAGTGGAATGGCTAAATAAACATAGTATAGTCACATAAATGAATACTATACAGCAATAAAAATGTATGAAACACACCTATACACAACATGGATAAATCTCATAAATACAATGTTGAGCATAAGAAGCCCAACACAAAAGAGTATTTAAATAAAATAGAAAAACAGCCAAAAGTAATCCATGCGGGTTAGACATCAGGATAGTGGTTACCCCTGGGTAACACGGGCCCTCAAGAGGGACTTTTGAGTGCTAGTATTTCCTCATTTGGAGCTGGTTACACAGGTATACTCAGCTTGTAAAAATTCATCAAACTATACACTTATGTGAGCTTTCCTGTACGTATATTGAAGTTTTACTTCCTTCACATTTGAATTTTCTAAAAACACAGTTGTCACTTATTGAGTGTTTGCTATGTGCCAGGCACTGTGCTATTACTTCACAAAATTATCTCATGTAATTATCACAACTTTGTAAAGAAGATATTTTCACACGTCATGGACAAGGAAACCAGGAGACTAGGAGAGATTAAAAAAGTTCCCCCAGGTCACACAGTTAGTAAAAGAGTCTGGACTTGACACAGGTATTAACTCCAAAGCCCATGCTCTTAAGCACCATCACAGACAATCTCCAGAAGATCTGGTCCAATGTATTTCACTTTTCAAGTAAAGAAGGTTGGCCACAGTAATCAGCAGAAGAGTACTTCCCAAGTACTTCCTGAAGAAGAAATTTTAGAAAAGTGGAGACCTTAAGGTCCAAAGAAGACAACAGAATGACTTAGAGAATACAGCTGGCATGAACTAAAGAGACAAAGGTTCTAGTCCTTAAGGCCATCACTAACTGGGACCATAAGCAAATTGTTTAATTTCTCTGATCTCAGCATTTCATCTGGAGCTACCTCCAGATGAAATGATGCTAAAGTATGTTTAAGTTATAATTCTAAGATACTCATTCTTGTTTTTGTTTATATGTTTCATTTCTCCACCACTGTGAAGACTGATGACGAGGACTGGGTCTTCTTTGTATCCTTGTCCTCCACAGCACTTAACAGTGCTTTCAATACAGTAGTTCTCAATTAAAATTTGATGAGGGGAGGAGAGGAATTCTTTGATAGAATGAGTTTAGACATCAAGTAATCAATATTAATGATCTTTTGTCTCCAGAGGAAAGCCCTGCATTGTCCTCAATTCAGATCAATCTGAACACTAAGAATAAAGAAAGCATTTTCCTATGCCAGCCTTCTCCCAAACCCACAACAAAATATTTTTAAAGATTACAGAACAGTCTAGCATATTTTTCTACTTTTTAAAAAGCAGATTACAAAATTATATGATTATAATGTTGTTAAAACATCTATGTAGATGACATCTTCTTTTGACTACTCCATAAACGAACAAGTGTTTTCTTAAAAAAACAATAAGAGTTACGCCTATAATCCCAGCACTTTGGAAGGCCAAGGCGGGCGGATCACGAGGTCAGGAGATTGAGATCACAGTGAAACCCCATCTCTACTAAAAACACAAAAAAATCAGCCAGGCATGGTGGCGGGCGCCTGTAGTCACACCTACACAGGAGGCTAAGACAAGGAGAATGGCATGAACCCAGGAGGCGAAGCTTGCAGTGAGCCAAGATCATGCCACTGCACTCCAGCCTGGGCGACAGAGAGAGACTCCATCTAGAAAAAAAAAAAAAAATAAGAGTTGTGGCTGGGCATGGTGGTTCATGTCTGTAATCTCAATACTTTGGAAGATGGAAGCAGGAGGATCACTTGAGGCCAGGACTTCAAGTCCAGCCTGGGCAACACAGCAAGACCCTGTCTCTAGAAAAAAGCGAAAAAAAAAATTAGCAGACCTGGTGGCTCATGCCTATAATCCCAGGTACTCAGGAGGCTACAGTGAGAAGATTCCTTGAGTCCAGGAGTTTCAGGCTGAAGTGTTCTATAATCGCACCACTGCACTCCAGCCTGAGAGACAGAGATCCTGTCTCTTAAAAAAAAGAAAAAAAAAAAAAGAATTGTGAAGTCAGGTGGCATAGCCCAAGCCTGTAATCCCAACTACTTGGGAGGATCACTTGAGCCTAGGAGTTTGCAAATTTAGTGCACCATGATTGCACCTGTGCATAGCCACTGCACTCCAACCTAGGCAACATAGGAAAACCTCATCTTTAAACATAATCAAATAAATAAATAAGAATTGTGGGATTTTCATATTAAACTCTGGCCTGCAATCAATCTTGCCTTTGGATTAATCCTTATTTTTCACCCTTTACAGAAAAAAGACTTCAGATATTACAAAACTCTTTGCCTTAAAACAGGTATCTTTGACTCCAACCTCCAAGACAGCTCAATCAATTTATCCCCCTTACCTTGGTAGGATAGACAGAGCTGGAGGGAAAGGCCACCAGGGTGGTGAGATCAGAATAACGTCGCTCTATGGTCTTCTTAGTAGCAGGACAATAGTGGACACTACGGACGACTTTGGGACGAACTAGAGAACCTAGGCATGGAAAATGTGCACATATAAACTCACCCAACTAGATGATGATACAAGTGGAACCCAAACCTATGCAAGCCTATGACTCCAAATACTGTGTTCTTTTGACTAGGTTACGATATTTCAATATTACCTTTTATTCATTTTATTTATATATAGACCACCACCATATCCATGTAAAATTTTAAGTACCACTGATCCCAACTAATAAAATAGGTGGAGTTAGGGTTTGGAATGAGAGAATGCCAGGAACCAAGACTCCTCCAGCTCTCAGCAGAATTCATCATTCTACTAACACCTATGATTACTCAACGTCCCCGTAGTCACTGTACACCCTGAGCCCCTCCAAGTTTTACCACATAATTCCAGTGCTCCACCTCTTTGAAGCCACAAGCTACCCAGATCTACTTTGTCTCTCATGCTTTCCCCACCTCCCTGTCTTATTCTATCTTCATTGCCTTAGTGGCCCCCCTTTAACCCACTTACATTTAGTGACAATGCCCTCCACACAGACCACACAGCTGAGGAAGCAGGAGGTAAGAGTCCGCGGGGAGACATGCTTGGAGCCAAAGCTGCCTTCCAATCCTATGTAGAACTCCTCATACTGCTTGGCATAGGTAGCATCAATGGAGGCCACAAAATCCTTTAAGGCCCGCTGGAAGGCAACCAGCTCCTCAAAGGCATTGTTCAGAAGCCTGTACACGGGCAGGAGAAAGAAAAATTAGGGCGGAATTCAAAACAACGGATCCTCAAAACAGCAGGATCATAAATGGATCATTAAAAACAATGAGAAAATCCAGCTTCTGCTTTCTCCTGCCATCCTATAAGACTCAGTAAAATACCAGAACTAAGGAGCAACTTTAATTCAACTTATCAAAGATATAAAAATATTCAGCTAAACATTGGAAGGAGGGGCGTTTGGGAGGAAAATGCCAACCACCTACTGTTCGGAAAAAATAAAAATAATAATAGGTGCAGGTGAGCTATGAGAGCTTCTAGATCAATCCTGTTTCATACAAGTCCTCTCCTGAGAGGCTGTTTCAATCTGGCCAAGAGGGAAGGGAGCCATTCTCATTGAGACCGAGTGTATCTCCTTGCCACTCACCGGTTAGCCCTCTTCTCGTTTTTCCTGCGCAGGTCATTCACATTGACAATCAGCCGGTATTGGTTGTCACTGATCAGCTCCCGAACTTTGCTCTGATAAATTCCCTGGTCTTCCTGCAAAACAGCCACCACATATCACCAGAGCCACAAATTCAGAAACAATGTTTCTAAACAGAAGTAGTTCTCACAGCCAGATAGCCAGGTCAATCTCTGCAGCAGAGCTGAATCCCCAGTATGTATGTGCTCATCAGTTTCTCCCTTGCATTCACTATCTTTAGATTCGAAATACAAAGAGGGGACTGTAAGAATGATAATGACTTCTTCAAGGTCCATGCTGTTATTCCCATCATCATGGACGACTTTTCCGCATGCTGTAATTTCTCTCTTTAGTGGAGAATTAAAATGAGCTCGAGAAGTCTAAAAGGACAGTAAGTGCAAACTTTATTAAAATGTTAAGTTGAACATAACAATGTGAATGTTAAAGGTAACAATGTGAATAGATGGATATGTTGTTCACGGTAGTAACCATTTCACCACGTATATCAAAACATGTGCACTTCAAATATATACAATAAAAATGTAAATTAAACACTCTTAATAGTCACATTAAACTGGCTTTTAATTTAAGAATTACGTAAAAAGTAGTATTTTTCCCAATCATCTCTGCAATACGGAAAGGGTTCTCATACCCCGACCTAAAGGAATAGAGAATCTCAGCTATTTGGTCACATCATCAACCCTTCAAGATAGCTTTTCAACATTCTATGGCTTTAAGTCTTGGGTTGCACACAAAACACTTTTTATCTGCATCTTAACTGGTATTGAAAAAGAATGCAGTCGAATTAGGGAGTCTTTTCCTCCTGGTAAAAAGCCAGTCCCTAAAATCTGAGCACTCTGCAACCCGGCTGGTCACTATAGCCCTAGGGCAGCCCCTCCCCCCGCCCCCCCAAATCAAGAGAGAGCAATGAAATGCAAAAGGCCGAGGTGGGCTTTGCCAATCTGCTTGCACTTAATGGGAACCTGTCGCCTTTCGCGTGCCCGGACCATCGCTTGTACTTAGGAGAAAGTTGGCTTCCTACGAGTTCACTTAGAGAACACAAACTAGCGAGTCCGGCGTTAGAAGCTACAAGACTAGGGCTGGAGGCTCGGGCCCGGCAGGCTCCGCTGCAGCACACGGTATGGAGGTCTGGCGGGCCTCTGGCTTCCCGGGACGCTTCTGCAGAGGCTCCCAGCGCTAAAGCCCCGCGCCGGCGCCTCCCTCACCTCGTCGTCCAGGAAGTCCAAGTAATCTCTCTGGGCCTCCCGCAGCTCCACATCGTCCAGCACCACGGTACCCGCCATGCCCGCTGCCAAAGAACTACCTCTACCAAAGTAGCGTGAAGGTTCCCTGGACGACTCCACCCCGGCGCGAAAACTTCCGAACTTTTCCCGCCACCAAAGGTTACCTCAAGGAAGAGGCGGGGACCCTGGGAGCATATAAACATTATGATTGGCTGAGTTATCTGACGCCGTAATAGCGACTGTCCACTCAAAAACTACTTCTTCTTTGGGTTTTCCGCTGGGCGCCCCGCGGTGGCGGGAAACGTACCATCCGGGATTCTCTGTTCCTCCCCTCCCGCCTCCTCCCTCACTGACGAGCAAACTGACCAATAGGGCTGAGAGGAGGCTCACAGAGGCTGGTCACTGGGCAGCTGGAGGGGACAGGCTGGCGAGAGGGAAAGCGCTGCGTTCTGGGAGTTGTAGTGTTCTCCTACCTTTCCGGATGTTTTGCAGGGTTTTCTCAAGCTGCAGAAATTTTGATCCATGCAATGACCAAATTCAGGCCGGCGGTAGGACTTTACTTGAAAGTAGATTAAACGTCAGAAGATGGTGGTTTATAACGCAGGGAGATGAAAACATAAAAGCAAATCATTTTAAAGATATATCCCAATCAGAACTGCCCTCAAGTGGCATCCTAGTGTAAAAGTGGATTTTGAGAATCTATAGGATAGAATATGAAACTATAGTATCTTAGGGAAAGATTAGTTAAAAACCCATTTGCTATCTGATACCATTACCTGACGAACCCATAAAGACATCGCCGCAGAGGAGGATGAAGTGAAAAAAAAAATCGGTGCTTACCCCGCCCCCTAGAGACTGCAACGTGTGTCATACAAATTCTGGAAACCGTTATTACTCCATCTTACTTAACAACGCGTAAATTAAAGGCTTTCTGGTCTTATAAAAAGATCACACGATCCTTTTAAGTAACTTAGCTTACCGAATGATCAACACAAGAGGGGAAGAAGTGTTTCATGCCCCTTTGATTAAATATCAGTTTGGGAGGCCGAGGCGGGCGGATCACGAGGTCAGGAGATCGAGACCATCCTGGCAAACACGGTGAAACCCCGTCTCTACTAAAAATACAAAAAAATTAGCCGGGCATGCTGTCGGGCGCCTGTAGTCCCAGCTTCTCGGGAGGCTGAGGCAGGAGAATGGCGTGAACCCTGGTGGCGGCGGAGCTTGCAGTGAGTGGAGATCGCGCCACTGCACCCCAGCCTGGGCGACAGAGCGAGACTCCGTCTCAAAAAAAAAAAAAAAAAAATATATATATATATATATATATGTATATATACAATCAGTAAGAGCAAATCTGAAACTACAATGATTGAAAGATCATTGCATGTCTAAATTTGTATGTTTGTTTTTAGTCCGTCGTGGTTGGCTTTTTATTATATTTTTAATTTTATTTTGAGATATAATGTATATACGGTAAAATGCACAGATCTGAAGTGTACAGCTCAATGAATTTGTAGCTGTGCTTACACCCATGTAACCACTCTGCACAATAAAGAGCATGTCCATTGCCCCAGCATGTGTTTTTAATTTTACTGAACAAGAAGCTAAAATACTAGATTGCCCAACACCAGACATTTGATAGCTCTTTATCTGAAATTTCAGCCAACTGATTATCAGCTTATGTTTGAAAGTCTTCAGGACTCACTATATACTGCTAAATATTCTAAGAATAATCTGCCTAAACTATATATGCCATCTATTTGTGTGGGTATATGTATTTCTAGTTATTATTCAGTTTATAGTTACTATGTTTTATGCCATCCTAGTGGGCAGATAAATCGATCCTTAGTCAAAGCAAAAAGGCTGTCATTTGACAGCTTGCTTTTATGTTAATTAACGGGCAAAAAAAAGAGAAAATTCTAGAATAAAGATCCTGTTTGCAGTTATATAGCAAGAGGTAATTACTGATTTACTTAAGATTTTTTATCATGCCGGGCACGGTGGCTCACGCCTGTAATCCCAGCACTTTGGGAGGCGGAGGCAGGCAGATCACGAGGTCAGGAGATCCAGACCATCTTGGCTAACACGGTGAAACCGCGTCTCCTCTAAAAATGCAAAAAAAAATTAGCCGGGTGTGGTTGTGGGCACCTGTAGTCCCAGCTACTCGGGAGGCTGAGGCAAGAGAATGGCGTGAACCCGGGAGGCAGAGCTTGCAGTGAGCCGAGATCGTGCCACTGCCTCCCGCCTGGGTGACAGAGTGAGACTCCGTCTCAAAAAAGACAAAAAAAAAAAAAAAAAAAAGATTTTTTTATCACTTGACCATAACTCTTATTTTATGAATTTATTGGACAGAGTACTGAGATATCCTCTGCTCTGGAAACAATTTGAAATTAACACTAAAAGAACAGGGAAGCTTAGCTCAAACTAGCAAAGAAGTCGAGTCATTTGTAGTAGAAATTCCAAATGAGTGGAAATGTGAAAACCGTATCTTTGATTCTCACACTTTTTTCTGGGCTTGTTTCCATATATACAGTATAAGATGAAGAAACTGAATTAGAATATCTCTGATAATCTGTCTTACTCTAACGTTCCATGAGCTAATGGCAAATTTGGAAACTATGTAAAGACAATTCTATTTAATGAATTAATCATGCCATGGACTTTGATAAAGACTTGATTTGTCCTAATATCATCATCTTTAGCTGTGAAGGATACATCGATATTTAATTGGTGTTTCTCCCTTCTTTCATTAGGGCATGAAATCTTTAAGCAGGGAAAATATATTTCCTTTGTTATCACCAACACTTCCAAACTGCCCAAAATCAATCAGGTTGTTGCTACAGAAAAATTAGGAGCATTTGTACATATCTCATAAAAAGTCCAGCTGAGCTTACCCCATGGTCCTCCTCTATCCTGATTCAAAATTAAAAAGCACATATAAGCTGGCCGGACGCGGTGGCTCACGCCTGTAATCCCAGCACTTTGGGAGGCCGAGACGGGTGGATCACGAGGTCAGGAGATCAAGACCATCCTGGCTAACACGGTGAAACCCCGTCTCTACTAAAAAATA
>NC_045438.1:116735218-116744820 GCF_002776525.5 Piliocolobus tephrosceles | reverse complement strand
AAAAAAAAAAAAAAAAAAAAAAAAAAAAAAAAAAAAAAGCACATATAAGCTAATAAAGTAGTGTATCTACAGTTTCCATACTTGGGTCACATTCCTGCTTTCCTCGGTTTCAATTTTCTTTCCACCCTAGACTTCAATGGACTCAAGCCCATCTCTAAGGCTGCCTAAACGCTAGGGGGCTCCCTGGAGAGCAGAGTATACAGGAGGATAATGGGAAGAAAACACGATTGCAAAGAGATTGCAAAATAAATGTAATACTGCCATTTTTCTATGTCCGTAGAGTCCAAAAAATACCCAAAGACACAATACAAATTACATAATAAATATTATTGACATGAAATTATATATACCTTTGTTCAAACCAATGAACATTATATGTTGCAAAACATTTCAAATAATACCCTGTAATTAATAACTTGTTTAGGCACTCAGGAAAGTGCCATAATTCATTAGCAGTCCTTTGACATTTACTCAAAGGTCACCAAAGCTTGGAGGTGAGCAAATCTATGCCTCCAGGTGTCACAGCAGCTCAAGGAATCATCTGCAGGCGCAGGCTTGCCCTAACCTAGCAGTTTCACAGTGTGAAGTCAGAATCTTCAGATGCTATAGCATCTAGAGTTTCAAGCACGAAGACAGGCAGATTTGGTTACTCTTTCTGGCTGCTCTGTATATTAGCTGTGCAACTAGGCAACTTACTTAACCACTCTGTGCCTCAGTTTCTTCACCTTTCAAATTAGGTTAGTAGTATCTAACTCAAAAAAAGGTTTAAGTATCCAGTGAAGTCGTAACAGATATAAACTACTGAAAAAAGTGCCTGGTATGTAGTAAGCATTAAATAAATGTTAACCATTTGTAGTGGTGGTAAATGGTAGTTGGAGAGAAGTCAAGGGATAGGAGAAGGGGAGGAAGCACTGTAGTGCATTCTGAAACAATTCAGACAACCAAATTCAAGCCCCCTTCCCACTTCCACCAAAAAACTTACAATACAACCAATCCACACACTTCCTTGAGTGGGACCTTTTCCTCCTGGAAGTCCAATTGGCTAAAAAAAAAATTAATAACATAGGGTATTGTTTGACTCGGATTCTGACAGTGTTGGAAGCCATCAGATGCATTTACTCCATGCTCAAGGAACATTATGGAATACCAAATGGACTCCTTTAGAAGACTGTTTTAAAGGAGTCTGGGCCGGGCGCGGTGGCTCAAGCCTGTGATCCCAGCACTTTGGAAGGCCGAGGCGGGTGGATCACGAGGTCAGGAGATCAAGACCATCCTGGCTAACATGGTGAAACCCCGTCTCTACTAAAAATACAAAAAATTAGCCGGGCGAGGTGGCGGGCGCCTGTAGTCCCAGCTACTTGGAGGCTGAGGCGGGAGAATGGCGTGAACCCGGGAGGCGGAGCTTGCAGTGAGCCGAGATCACCCCACTGCACTCCAGCCTGGGCGACACAGTGAGACTCCATATCAAAAAAAAAAAAAAAAAAAAAAAAGGAGTCTGATCAGCCGGCACAGTGGCTCACACCAGTAATCCCAGCAGTTTCGGAGGCCGAGGCATATGGATCACCAGAGGTCAGGAGTTCGAGACCAGCCTGGCCAACATAGACCCCGTCTCTACCAAAAATACAAAAAAAAGGCTGGACGTGGTGGCCGGCACCTATAATCCCAGCTACTTGGAAGACTGAGGCAGGAGAATCGCTTGAACCCAGGAATCAGAGGTTGCAATGAGCCAAGATCACACCATTGCACTCCAGCCTGGGTGACAAGAGTGAAACTCTGTCTCAATAAATAAATAAATAAAAGAGTCTAATAACCTTTCTTGTCTCCCCTTTGCACCCTTCTGTTGCTTCCTGGAGTCCTTTGATTAGATATGCTAAAAAGAGCCGGAAAATCCAGGAGCCAGACAGAGAACATTAGTGATCCTGATTTTCCCATTAAATATAACAACACAGTTGGCTTGCCAACAATTAGTGATTCATTAGTATTTGCCAAGGTTAATTTCAGTAATCTGATTTCTCAGTCTATAAGAAGTCATCCCCACTCTTTTTTTTTCTTCTTCTTCTTCTGAGAGATAGGTTCACTATGCTGCCCAGAATAGTCTTAAACTCCTGGCCTCAAGTGATCCTCCCACCTTGGCATGAGCCACCTTGCCCAGCCCCCAATCTTTTTTTTTTTTTTTTTTTATGAAGTCTTGCTCTGTCGCCCAGATTGGAGTGCAGTGGCACAATCTCGGCTCACTGCCACCTCCACCTCCCTGGATCAAGCAATTCTCCTGCCTCAGCCTCCTGAGTAGCTGGGATTACAGGCAGACGCCACCACGCCTGGCTAATTTTTGATTTTAGTAGAGACGGGGTTTCACCGTGTTGGTCAGGCTTGAACTCCTGACCTCATGATCCACCCTGCTCGGCCTCCTAAAGTGCTGAAATTACAGGTGTGAGCCACCGCACCCGGCTAAGCCCCCATTCTTAATTGTACAAGCCTTTACTGATGCTCTGAAGAGTTCTGCTTCAATGCTTAGAGCTACAGATTTGCAGAAAGAAATGACTAAAATTGAGTGAATATGAATATACATATGAAATGCTTTAATAATAACTCCATTCTGTAAATTCGTCTAGATTTGTTGTAAGCATGCATTTTTAAAGATACAGTCCCTTAAAGTAATAAAATGATGTACACTGGCATGGTAGGGGAAAAAAGAAATAAAAAGAAATAAATGTTTTTAAAAATGATGAAGAGCTTTAGCCATACCAAACAATCAAATATTAGTTAAGCATCTGTATACCTAATTCTTTCCAGGAACAAAGATTTTTAGATCAGTGCTGCTTGATAGAAATATAATGCAAGACACATACATAATTCTAAATTTTATAGTAGCCACATTTTAAAAAGTAAAAAAGAAACAGTTGAAATTAATTTAGTAATATATTTAACCTAACATATCCAAAAATTACCATTTCAACATGTAATCAATATTAAAAAGTGTGAGATAGAAAGCCCCTAAGGAAAAATTTCTAAACATACAAGAATGTGACCACCCCCCGGGCTTACACAAACAACTTATCTAGAAAACCCCCAGCCCTTTGAGGTTGCAACATACAAGAATGTGACCACCACCCCCCCCCACCCCATCCCCCCACCCCCTGGGCTTACAACTTATCTGGAAAACCCCCAGCCCTTTGAGGCTGTGAAAAAGGCGGGAACCAATCAGAAACTACCGAATGTTCAACTTTAAATATCAACCAATAATAAGCTTGTAACTACTGTTTCTCTGTAACTTGTTTGTACCTTGCTATGAAAGAAACCCTGAAACAGCAGTCGGGATCTCTCTTTTACCTGCCATTGTTAGGTGCGGAGAGGTCCGGGTTCGAACTCGAAATAAAGCGACCCCGGCTATTTGGCTTTGACTCTGGACTCTGGTGGTCGCTTACTGGGGTCTCGCGACTTCGGGCACAACATTTTGGGGCTCGTCTGGGATTCCCCTAAGCCCACCAGACCCCAGGTCAACAGGTCATCGCTGTAGGCAGATTGGGTAAGTCGGCCGGCTTGAGTCTCTGTGTTGTTCTGAGTCTCTGTGTTGTCTGTAGTCTCTGTGTTGTATGGAAAAATCCCGCGGGGTCTGTATCGGAGGTTGGCACAGTCTTGGCGGACACGCTATAAGACAGCCACCAGGGGCCGGTGGGAGACGTCCCCCGGCACCCGTCTGGGGCTCTGCATTTGTTAGCCCATCTGGTTCTGATCGGGAGCTAAACCCGAAACGCACTGGCGATTATTGTTATGTTAATTACTTAACTTACTTTCATTTTCAGGACCTACTTGACCAGGAAAAAGTACAATACTTCTGGTTTTACTCTTTTCTTTTCTCTATCTCTGGGATTCTACTACCATGGGTAGTGCCCAGAGTACTCCACTCTCCATTCTTATAAATAACTTTAAAGATGTTAAGGCAAGGGGCCATGACCTTAGTATAGAACTCAGAAAGGGAAAATTGGTGACATTCTGCCGCTCGGAGTGGCCCACTTTCGGTGTAGGGTGGCCAGCTGAGGGGACTTTCTGCCTCCCTATTATCATTAAGGTAAAATCAAAAATTTTCCTGCCAGGGCAATCAGGACATCCTGATCAGATCCCTTACATCCTAGTGTGGCAAGACCTTGTAGAAAACCCACCCCCTTGGCTAACTCCTTTCGTGCTGGCACCAGAGCCATTTAAGGCACTGGTCGTACAGTCGGCAGAACGCCCCCGCAGGCCAAAAACACCGTCTGCTCCCCCACACCCTGTGTTAGAAGACAGTCAGGACCCCCTGCCTTTAGAACCCCCGCCTTATCCTCCCCCTCCTGGCCCTCAGCCCCCAGTCCCCCCAGGGGACATCCAACAGCCGGAAGCAGCAGCTACTGCTGCAACCGGGTCCATGGAAAGTGAAAGTAACTCTGGGGGGCCGACGGGGCGGATGCGCGGACCCACTCAACGGGAGACAAACTCGCGCCCCCCTGATTCCACTGTGGCACTCCCCCTAAGGGAAATAGGACCCCCTGATGACACGGGCAACCCTAGACTCCAGTATTGGCCATTCTCCACTAGTGACCTGTACAATTGGAAGACCCAAAATGCTCGGTTTTCTGATAACCCTAAGGACTTAACAGCTCTTTTAGACAGTGTTATGTTTACCCACCAACCAACCTGGGATGATTGTCAACAACTCCTCAGAATTCTGTTCACAACGGAGGAACGAGAAAGAATACAGGTAGAGGCCAGAAAATTGGTTCCGGGACATGACGGCCAACCCACCGCCAACTCTGACCTCATTAATGCTGCTTTTCCCTTGACCAGACCTGCATGGGACTACAACACGGCAGAAGGTAGGGGAAGGCTACTCGTTTATCACCAGACTCTAATGGCGGCTCTCCGGGCTGCCGCTCGCAAGCCCACCAATTTGGCCAAGGTATAGTCCGTGTTACAGGGAAAAACAGAAAGCCCAGCTACCTATCTAGAAAGATTAATGGAAGCCTTTAGACAGTTTACCCCCATGGACCCAGAGGCACCCGAAAACCAGGCAGCTGTTGTTATGTCTTTTGTAAATCAGGCAGCTCCGGACATTAAAAAGAAACTCCAAAAATTAGAAGATTTAGAGGGAAAACAAGTCCAAGACCTCCTCTGAATAGCCCAAAAAGTATACAATAAGCAGCCCTTTAATTGGACAAAAGAGGCTGAGCTGGCTTTCCAACAAATCAAAACTGCTCTGCTATCAGCCCCTGTGTTGGGACTCCCTGATGTCTCCAAGCCCTTCCACCTATATGTGGACGAAAGCTGGGGTGTAGCCAAAGCAGTACTGACTCAGTATTTAGGTCCTTGGCGGAGACCGGTTGCATATTTGTCAAAGAGACTGGACTCAGTGGCTGCTGGGTGGCCTCCTTGCCTCCGGATAATCGCGGCCACTGCCTTAATGGTCAAAGACGCTGATAAACTGACCATGGGCCAAGAATTGCAGGTCACTACCCCACATGCCATTGAAGGCGTACTCAGACAACCACCTGATCGGTGGCTTAGCAATGCCCGGCTCACCCACTACCAGGGACTGCTACTAAACCCCATCAGAATAACTTTCATGCCCCCAACGGCCCTAAACCCCGCGTCCCTACTGCCAAATCCGGACTTGGAGAGCCCACTCCACAACTGTTCCGAGATATTGGCCCAGGTACACGGAGTCAGAGAAGACCTACAGGACCGGCCACTGCCAGACGCTGACCTCGTCTGGTTCACCAATGGAAGCAGTTTCGTCCACCAAGGACAAAGGTACGCGGGGGCGGCGGTAACCTCAGAAACCAAAGTCATTTGGGCGGAACCCTTGCCCCCGGGGACGTCGGCCCAAAAGGCCGAACTGGTGGCATTGACTCAGGCCCTAAAATTGGGGAAAGACCAAAAACTAACGGTATATACTGACAGCCGATATGCCTTTGCCACCACTCACATACATGGAGCAATATATAGGGAAAGAGGGCTCCTCACGGCAGAAGGAAAAGACATTAAGAACAAAGAAGAAATCCTGGCCCTACTAGCTGCCCTCTGGGAACCCAGAAAATTGGCGATTGTCCACTGTCCGGGACACCAAAAGACAACTGACATGGTCTCCCGGGGAAATAACCTGGCTGATCAGACTGCTAAAAATGTGGCTCAAACCCCTTCACGACTCCTAGCCCTTCAGCTGCCTGACCCGGGGCCCGCAGAGCTATCCTCTAACCCAGAGTACTCAGAGGGCGACCTCCAGTGGATAAACGAGCTCCCTATGGCTCAGATCCACGACAAGTGGTGGAAAGACTGTGAAGACAACATTATACACCCAGACAAATTAGGACAACGGATACTAGAACGAATCCATCATAGTACCCATTTAGGCTCAAGGCGAATGTTGGACTTAATAAGACACTCAAAACTAAAAATCAGAGATGCTTCTAAAAAAGTTGAACAAGTGACTAAAAATTGTGTGGTATGCCAACTCAATAATGCAGGAAACCAACCCCAGACCACTGAAAAAAGACAAAGAGGAAATAGACCTGGGGCTTATTGGGAAATTGACTTCACTGAAATAAAACCAGGAAAATATGGATACAAATACCTACTAGTTTTTGTAGATACTTTTTCAGGATGGACAGAAGCCTTCCCAACCAAAAAGGAAACTGCCCAGGTCGTAGCCAAGAAAATCCTAGAAGAAATCCTGCCCAGGTATGGCTTCCCAGCTATGATAGGGTCGGACAACAGGCCGGCCTTCATCGCCAAGGTAAGTCAGGGACTGGCTTCCATTCTCGGGGCAAATTGGAAATTACATTGTGCATATCGCCCCCAAAGCTCAGGACAGGTAGAAAGAATGAACAGAACATTAAAGGAGACTCTGACTAAATTGACCATGGAGACTGGCACTAACTGGGTAGTCCTTCTCCCCTACTCCCTGTTCAGGGCAAGAAACTCCCCCTACAGATTAGGTCTCACCCCTTATGAAATAATGTATGGCAGACCCCCCCCCCCATTGTCCCTAACCTAAAAGACAATCTCATCAAATCTGATGTCGATGATAGTGTTGAACTCTTATTTTCCCTACAAGCCTTACAGAAAATTCATGAAGAGATCTGGCCTAGACTAAGAGAACTATACAAAACAAGACCTCCACCCATTCCACATCAGATCCGGCCAGGAGACTGGGTTCTCGTCAAGCATCACCGACAAGAAACCTTAGAACCAAGGTGGAAAGGGCCATTCCAGGTGATCCTAACTACACCAACAGCACTCAAAGTAGAAGGAATCGCTGCCTGGATCCACGACACCCACGCCAAGCTAGTGGACCCGCTCTCGGGTTTCGTTGGGCCCTCCGCAGAGAAAACCGCAGCCTGGACAATTGACCGGACTAAAGACAATCCTTTAAAACTCACCCTGCGCCGTCAACAACCGTAATTATGGTATCCATCTCCTTTGTGACGCTCTTGCTCTTGCAGGCCTTCAGCTGGAAAATCCAAGCACAGCAGGCTTCATCCCCGTTTGCCTGGCGTTTTTTCCTGACAGAAAATTGGACCAACTATGCTTAGACACAGGTACAAGGCCATCTTCTGGCCACAGCTGATTGCCCCCCTCAAGGTTGTAGCTCTCCTATCTATGTTAATTTTACTGATTTCCAGGCACAACCGGGAAAAGTCGCCCCAGCTATTTGCTTTCTCTTTGACCAACAAGTCCCCTATTGTAAAAACACATGGGTTGAACAAAGCGTCGGTTGCCCCTATAGCTCATGTAAAATCCACACTGTCAAGACTCTCACGGCCTCAGAGACCCTCTCGAGCCAAGTGTGGAATTCCCATAATTTTTTTAAAACTGCCACAGGCTACACATGGGTTATCTGGGATCCCTGGGACTCCCGTTGGACCTCCCAACAGAAGGGAGCCATGTACATGACATCTGGGACAAGGTGGCCTAGCAGCCGCCTCTATCTATGGCTCTCACTTGTTCAGATCCAAACCACCCTCCACGCTAACATTCAGAAACAGGAAATAGAACTAAACAAACAACTCTCCACTTTAGCCTCCTCCCGCCCTTTCTCCTGGTTATCTCTGCTGAGAGAGGGGTTACTTCTCGCGAATGCCACCGGTCTGGGAAACCTCTCTGCATGTTTTTTTTTGTGCTACCCTAGGACAACCACCCCTGACGGCCGTCCCGCTCCCAGCCCCCTTCAATAATTCCCTAATAACAAACTCCAGCCAAGGATCCTCCTCCATCTCAGATGTCCCTTTGTTCTTAAACCCCGAACAGACACAGGTTTTATTTTGCTATTCAAACGCTAGCACCTCCCTTTGCAACACAACCTCTCCTCCCAACTCCACTCTATACGCCCCTCATGGCTCATTCTTCTGGTGTAATGGAACTCTATATAAAAATCTTACTGTTCAGGCCACTAAGGGCCTCCTATGTCTCCCTGTTACAATAGTTCCCCAACTAACCCTGCGAACCCCTGCTGAATATCGGGGAGGAGACTACGTGCCTTCCTCCAGGGCAAAAAGGGCCGTATTTCTTCCCTTAGTAGCCGGTGTCTCACTCACCACATCCGTAATAGTGGCAGGGTTAGCAGGAGGAGCCCTAGGTCACGACCGCTAAGCTCTCCCAACAATTCTCTATAGCAATGGAAGCTTCAGCCAAATCCCTAGCCTCATTACAAAGGCAACTGACCTCCCTCGCCCAAGTTACTTTGCAAAATTGACGCGCCCTAGACCTGCTTACTGCCGAAAAAGAGGGAACTTGCCTTTTTCTCAAGGAAGACTGTTGTTTTTACATAAATGAATCTGGGTTAGTAGAAACGCAGGTCCAATAGCTACACAAACTCAGCCTAGAACTACAAAAACAAAAATTCAATTCCACAGCTGATAGTTGGTGGAGCTCCTCCATGTACTCCCTCTTAATGCCCCAGCAGGACCATTGCTAAGCCTACTCCTCCTCCTCACCATAGGGCCATGCATACTAAACAGAATAATAAACTTTGGGCCGGGCGCGGTGGCTCAAGCCTGTAATCCCAGCACTTTGGGAGGCCGAGACGGGTGGATCACGAGGTCAGGAGATCGAGACCATCCTGGTCTACACGGTGAAACCCCGTCTCTACTAAAAATACAAAAAACTAGCCGGGAGAGGTGGCGGGCGCCTGTAGTCCCAGCTACTCGGGAGGCTGAGGCAGGAGAATGGCGTGAACCCAGGAGGCGGAGCTTGTAGTGAGCCGAGATCGCGCCACTGCACTCCAGCCTGGCCGACAGAGCGAGACTCCGTCTCAAAAAAAAAAAAAAAAAAAAAAAGAATAATAAACTTTGTCAAAGATAGAATCAACACTGTCCCGTTAATGGTCCTTAGAACACAATATCAACCCATCATCAATAACACAATTCACAATTGAAACAGACATATAAGACCCAAGATTGGCTCTTAAAGGCACAACTAAAAGGGGTGAATGAGATAGAAAGCCCCTAAGGAAAAATTTCTAAACATACAAGAATGTGACCACCCCCTCCCCGCCCAACCCGGCTTACACAAACAACTTATCTAGAAAACCCCCAGCCGTTTGAGGTTGCAACATACAAGAATGTGACCAC
>NC_045438.1:116706278-116735118 GCF_002776525.5 Piliocolobus tephrosceles | reverse complement strand
TAACTTGTTTGTACCTTGCTATGAAAAAACCCTGAAACAGCAGTCGGGATCTCTCTCTTACCTGCCGTTGTTAGGTGCGGAGAGGTCCGGGTCCGAACTCGAAATAAAGCGACCCCGGCTATTTGGCTTTGACTCTGGACTCTGGTGGTCACTTACTGGGGTCTCGCGACTTCGGGCACAACAAGTGTTGAGAGAATTTTTTCTTTTTCCTTTTTTTTTTTTGACAGGATCTTGCTCTATCACTCAGGTTGGAGTGCAGTTGCTCTCACTGCAGCCTCAACATCCCAGGCTCAAGCAATCCTCCTGCCTCAGCCTCCCGAGTAGCTGGAACCACAGGCATGTGCCACCATGCCGGCTAATTTAATTTTTTGTAGAGATGGGGTCTCGCTATGTTGCTCGAACTCTTGGCCTCAAGCAATTCCCCCACTTAGGCCTCCCAAAGTGCTGGAATTACTTTTACTTTTTTTTTTTTTTTCCTTTTTGCTGTCTTAAAAATCCCATGTGTACTACCCCCTCTCAGTTCAGACTAGCCACGTTTCAGGTATTTCATCACTACATGTGGATACTGACTATACATTAGACAGAAAGTCTTAGAGTACAAAAATCTCTCTTGAAGTAGTTTATGATTTAGCTTGAAGTAATAGTAACCATTCACTGAACATGTACTATGTGCCAGACACTTTGCTAAGCACTTTATAAACCATAAAATCTCATTTAATTTTTACCTCACCTTGTGAAGTGGTCATTTTTAATCATCATTTTACAAGTGAGAAGACTAAAGTTTAAAAGATCTCAGAATTCTGTACTAGCAAGAGGCAGGGGTAGAATTCGAACCCAGATCTTTATTACTACATCAAATAGCATTTAAGAATAAATAAGGGCTGGGCACGGTGGCTACACCTATAATCCTAACACTTTGAGAGGCCAAGGCAGGTGGATCACCTGAAGTCAAGAGTTCAAGACCAGCCTGACTAACATGGCAAAACTTCATCTCTATAAAAAATTAGCCAGGCATAATGGCATGCACCTTTAGTCCCAGCTACTCGGGAGGCTGAGGCAAGAGAATCGTTTGAACCTGAGAGGCAGAAGTTGCAGTAAGCCAAGATCGCACCACTGCACTCTAGACTGGGCAACAGAGTATGAGACTCTGTCTCAAAAAACAAAAAAAAACAAATGAATATGTTAAGGTTCAAATGTAGAATCTGATCCTTTACATTCAGTAGAATTTACTTAAATATTAAGTGAACAGGTATTTCTTATTCTAAAATATTTTAATTGAGTTAAAAATATGTGATATAGGCATAGCATCAAGCATCATATTTATTAAAAATAACATATAAATTTGCATTGATTGAGGGAAGGCTAATGAGAGAAGGGAGTATTTGATTTGAGGATCAAAAGTAGGCAATATTGTCTCTACAGAGATGTGGAGCAAGGACATGTTAAGTAAAGGCAGACGTGGCCAAGTCTTTAGGAGATACTAATGTGACTAGAATGAAAGGTCCACAGGAAAGGTGAGTACAGAGTACGACTGAAAGCAGCTGGGTACATTGGGTCTGACTCTAGAGGTCACAGACAACAGAATAAGTACACAGTGCCTGATTTAGTAGGAAAAAGGGAGTCATTGATGGCTTTTGAGCAAAGGAGAGACTATCAAAGTTGTGCTTTAGGAACATTAATCTGGTCAGAGCATGTGTAGAATTCATTATTTCAATCAAATAAAAGGAAATGAGGCCATTGGCCGGGCTCAGTGACTCATGCCTGTAATTCCAGCACTTTGGGAGGCTGAGGCAGACGGATCACCTGAGGTCAGGAGTTTGAGACCAGCCTGGCCAACATGGTGAAATCCTGTTTCTACTAAAAATACCAAAAACTAGCCGGATATAGTGGCGCATGCCTGGAATCCTAGCTACTCAGGAGGCTGAGACAGGAGAATCGCTTGAACCCAGGAGGCGGAGGTTACAGTGAGCCAAGATTGCACAATTGCTCTCTAGCCTGGGCAACAAGAGCAAAACTCTGTCTCAAAAAAACAAAAAACACAAACAACAACAAAAAAAATGAGGCCAGGAAAAGATGTTCAAAAAGGGATCAGAAAGGAAGGGATGAGGGCAAGACATTTCAGAGGGAAAACTGACAGATAGAAAAGCTATTTGGATAGAAACAGGAATGAGGGAAAAGGAGGGTGATATGGTTTGGCTGGGTCTCCACCCCGGAATCTCATCTTGAATTGTAGCTCCCATAATTCCCACGTATTATGGGAGGGACCTGGTGGGAGATAATTGAATCATGGGGCAGTTTTCCCCATAGTGTTCTCATGGTAGTGAGTAAGTATCACAAGATCTGATGGTTTTATAAGGGGTTTCCCCTTTCACTTGGCTCTCATTTCTCCCTTGTCTGCCACCATGTAAGATGTGCCTTTCACCTTCCACCATGAGTGTGAGGCCTCCCAGCCACGTGGAACTGTGAGGTCTTTAAACCTCTTTTTCTTTGTAAATTACCCAGTCTTGGGTATGTCTTTATCAGTAGTGTGAAAACAGGCTAATACAGAGAGATAAAAATTCTATGTCGGTAGTAGAAATTAAACACAGTGCGTCAAGGGCCTACAGAAAGCATACAAATGTTAAAGATCTTTATTTAGATCTTTAGTCAGAATGAACAGTTGTTTAATAGTTAACACAAAGGAAAAGAAATTTCAGAGACAGTCAAGTCTCCCAAAACATCGGTAGTCAAAAGAATAATTCAACCTTGACATTTAGTTTCAAAACTTTGTCTAGGACAGTATAGAAAAGGAAGGGAAGTTATATTTTGTTGAATTTTAAAACAAAGTATCATATATAAAGTATGTCTCAATAAAGGAAAGTATACATAAAGTATGCCTTAATCAAGTTTATTCTAAAAACCTAAGCAAAGGAAATAAATAAAAGTATAAAACATCATGACTGCATCTGGTTAAAAAGCGCGCTAGAGAGCCAATGCACCTTGAAATGAGCTGAATATTTCTTTTAATTGGTTCCATGTTATTTGCCTGAGAAACTATAGTTCCTATCCACAGCATTCACACCATGAATGTGATAGGCTGATAGAAGCCAGGGCTTGGGACTACTGAATCTCATTGTATCCTTTACTCACCAAACATTTGACAACACAGGAGCAAAACCTGAAAGATGCCTGTGAGGCACTATGAGATACAAGCTGCAGAAATGGTTGTATTGATCAATCACTTGCCCTTCAGAGAAATATAATAAAATCACCTCTCCTATCCCTCTCCCCAGATCATACCCACAGCTCCCTTCTAGCATCTTACTATGTTCTTCCAGGTCAATTTCAGGAATCTTTAGATAAGGCAGGGCGCAGTGGCTCAAGCCTGTAATCCCAGCACTTTGGGAGGCCAAGACGGGCGGATCACGAGGTCAGGAGATCGAGATCATCCTGGCTAACCCGGTGAAACCCCGTCTCTACTAAAAATACAAAAAAAAAAAAAAAAAAAAGGAATCTTTAGATAAAAAGAAACACAGGCCTTTGTTACTGTTCTTCCAGCCCTCTTGTATTCTGTTGGTTTTAGAGAGTGTAGAAAAACTGTTGGAATGCTAATTTTATATTTTATGTGCTATAAGGATCAAAACAAAACTCTCTGAGAAGCTTAGAGATCTAATGTTCACCTCTTTTTCTCAGCCTTTCACTGGATTCTTTGATGAGCCTCCAAAAAATATCTCTGATCTGAAACCAACCCCAGATGGAAATTTTTCCTGGCCTCTGTCCATCTGGTCAGCCACCTGTTTCTCTCTATGCTAATACAGGAAAGGGATATGAGAAAATTGAAGGTGCTGGCTCAGAGCCTGTAGAGGTCTGGGAAAGGTGGCTTTTAAAATAATCATTCTTTATTCACTGGCATGCTTCAGTGCCACCTTCATTACTTGGAAATGCAAAGTATTCCATCAATATTTATTTAAAAAATAAATGAATGTCAGAGTACATACTAAAATTTTAGAGCTGGAAGTCACCTTACAGGCCATTTAGTCTAAAGCTGCATTTCATAGTTTAGATAACTGAGGTCCAAAAAAATTGATTACACTCTAAAATTAACATATTTAAAATGAAATGTTTTTTAAAGGTAGAGAAATACTCAGGGCAGAACAAGACCCTCAAAGAAAAGTAGATTTCAGCAAATCATACTTTTAGAATTCAAAAATACATTATTGAAAGATTAAATTAATGGACTGGTTGAAAGTAGAGCATACTTATTCAAAAAGAGATAAACTAGGAGATGGAGCTGAGGAGTGCTCATAAGATGGGCAGAATGGGAGAAATGGAGATATATTATGAAAAATAATATAATATTCTTTGCTTAGGATTTATATTTTATATCCCTACAAATGCAAAAAACAATGGTAAGCAAATAAACTGGTAAACACAAAGGTAAATCTAAGAAAGTCTTGATTCTAAAAATCAATACTAACAATAATGACTAGAAGGCCAGGCGCAGTGGTTCACACCTGTAATCCCAACACTTGGGGAGGCTGAGGCGGACAGATCATGAGGTCAAGAGGTTGAGACCTTCCTGGCTAACATGGTGAAATCCCGTCTCTATTAAAAATATGAAAAAAATTAGCCAGGCGTGGTGGTGGGCACCTGTAGTCCCAGCTACTCAGGAGGCTGAGGCAGGAGGATGGCGTGAACCCAGCAGGCGGAGCTTGCAGTGAGCCCAGATCGCTCCACTGCACTCCAGCCTGGGTGACAAAGTGAGACTCTGTCTCAAAATAAATAAATAAATAGTAATGACTAGGCGGAGAGTTAAAAACTAGATGTAAATAACTAGGATTGTCTTGCGGTATTTTCTTCAGCAATGGAAATGTTCTGTATCTGTTCTGTCCAATCTGGTAGCCATTAGCCACATGTAACTATTGTACATTTGAAATGTGGCTATGCAACTAAGGACAATAATTTTTATCTAACACTGATTAATTTAAATTTAAATAGACACATATGGCTAGTATCTACTGTATTAGACAGCACAGTTTTAGACAATAATAACATGGCAAGTGACTAGAGCCGATCAAAGTTAAAAATTTAAGATCTTTGTATTATTTGGGAGGAGAATGCAGATTTTGAAGGCAGTTGTTTGTGTTAAAAATTTAAGGATAAAGGCTAGAAAAATCAAAATAGATTGTATCATTTCTAAAGTAATAGAGGAAAAGAAAACAAAACACTATAAATAAACAGAAGATAGTAAGAGAGGTGAAAAAAATAAATCAAAGAAAAGCATAGTAAGTAGAAAGCACAAGAAATACAATGGAAGGCCGGGCACGGTGGCTCAAGCCTGTAATCCCAGCACTTTGGGAGGCCGAGACGGGCAGATCACGAGGTCAGGAGAGATCGAGATCATCCTGGCTAACAGGGTGAAACCCCGTCTCTACTAAAAACTACAAAAAAACTAGCCTGTAGTCCCAGCTACCCGGGAGGCTGAAGCAGGAGAATGGCGTGAACCCGGGAGGCGGAGCTTGCAGTGAGCTGAGATCCGGCCACAGCACTCCAGCAGCCTGGGTGACAGAGCGAGACTCCGTCTCAAAAAAAAAAAAATACAATGAAAAAAAAAAAATACAATGGAAATAAATAAGCAATGAACTAGTTTATTCTTTGGTGGAATACAAAAGTTTAATGGAGCTACCATATGAGAACACCGGGTGAAAATATCAGGTAACAAAAGATATACACAGTATTAGGTCTTCTTATATAAAGTTTCAAAACATACAAACTTACTATTTATTTTGCTAACACAAAAATATAGCAAAATATAACAATATTCCTGGGATGAATGACACAAACCCACTCCTAGCAGAGGGACAAAAAAAGGGCACATCTTTGGTTGAATACAAATATTTTATTTAAAAAAATACTTGAAGCAAAATGTTAATATATGCAAAATCTGGGTAGTGAGTGTGAGTTTCAAACTATTTTCTGTTTGAAACTGATAATAGTTTCAAGCTATTATCTTTTATAAATAAAAATTAAAATTCAAAAGGAACACATTAGGCCAAACCATCCAAATACTTTCCTCTTTTCTTTGTGTTGGGTTATTTCCATCTAACTGGTTTAGATCTTAGGAATTAAACTTGGTTTCTTGTTGATTAGGAAAGTTCTGTCCACAAAATAATAATCTAACACTATGATTAATGCCCTTCCCACAGCGGAGGACTGAGGAGCTGGATATCCCATTTCCACAGGGAAGCTCTGTTTCCTTAGAATGGGGATGATGTGGTTTAGATGTTTGTCCCCTCCAAATTTCCTATTGAAATGTAATCCCCAGGCCAGGTGCAGTGGCTCATGCCTGTAATCCTAGCACTTTTGGGGGCCAACGCAAGTGGATCACTTGAGGTCAGGGGTTTGAGACCAGCCTGGCCAACATGGTGAAACTCCATCTCTACTAAAACTACAAAAATTAGCCGGGCATGGTGGCACATCCCTGTAATCCCAGCTACTCAGGAGGCTGAGGCAGGAGAATCACTTGAACACGGGAGGTAGAGGTTGCAGTGAGCCAAGATTATGCCACTGCACTCCAGCCTGGATAACAGAGCAAGACTCTGTCTCAAAAGAAAAAAAAGAAAAAAAGAAAAGAAAAAAGAAATGTAATCCCCAGTCTTGGAGGTTGGAGGTGGGGCCTGGTAGGAGGCATTTGGATCAAGAGGGCAGATCCTTCACCAAATGGCTTAGCACCATACTTCTGGTGATAAGTGAGTTATTGCTCTGATCTGGTTGTTTAAAGTGTGTGGCATCTCCTGTCTCTCTCTCTTGCTCCCACTCTCACTGTGTGATGTACCTGCTCCCCTTTTACCTTCTGCCATGATTGTAAGCTTCCTGAGGCCCTCACCAGAAGCCAAGTGGACATTTGTTCCATGCTTGTACAACCTGCAGAACCATGAGCAAATTAAACCTCTTTTCTTTATAAATTATCTAGTCTCAGGTACTCCTTGATAGCAGCTCAAAAATGGACTAACACATGGGGTTAGCAACACCTTCCCACACCCCCGGTGGATACCTGAAATGGCAGATAGTACAAACTATATATATACTACATTTCTTGCTATACATATGATAAAGTTTAATTTCTAGGTTACATTCAGTAAGAGATTAACAACAATAATCAATAATAAAATAGAAAATTATAATATACCAGCATCACTATTCTTAAATTTTGGGCCACTACTAAATTTAATGAGGGTTGTTGTTGGGAAGTGTGGGGATCCTTGGTTCTTGTCTTCTTGACAAAAAGAATTCAGCCAAGAGACCAATTAGTGAAGCAAGCAAAAATGGTCTATTATGGAAATAAATGTACACTGTAAGAGAGGAGTGGGCTGACCTGGCTGGGAACAGCCCCGAGAGTTCTGAAATGCAGTTTTTATGTTGAACTTTTTGTTTAAGTTCTGGCCTCTGTCTCAAGTCTCTGCCTTTGTCTTTGTCTGGTTTCCTGGCTTCTGTCTTAAGTCTCTGCCTTTGCCCCCATCTAGTTCCCTGCCCAGCCTTGTGGGACCCTCCCTTACTGTTGGTTAATGTGCATGATTGGGTCCCAGTGATCCATGTGAATCCTTCCTAATGCAGTGTGTCTCATGACCACCACCCCAGGAAGGTCAAATCTGTACTTACTCCGACTGTGTGTCTCTTAGGAATTCCCCTTTTGCCCTTTTCAAACCCTCCTATTAGCATGTAGCTAGCTACATTCTGACAATTTAACCACAAAATGAAAGATTACTGGGCTTTTTTTTTTTTTTTTTTTTTTGAGATAGAGTCTCTCCCTGTCATGCCCAGGCTGGAGTGCAGTGGCACAACCTCTGCCTCCTGGGTTCAAACGATTATCCTGAGTAGCTGTGATTAAAGGTGCCAGCCTCGGCTGGGCGCGGTGGCTCAAGCCTGTAATCCCAGCACTTTGGGAGGCCGAGACGGGCGGATCACAAGGTCAGGAGATCGAGACCATCCTGGCTAACACGGTGAAACCCCGTCTCCACTAAAAAATACAAAAAACTAGCCGGGCGAGGTGGCGGGCACCTGTAGTCCCAGCTACTCGGGAGGCTGAGGCAGGAGAATGGCGTAAACCCGGGAGGCCGAGCTTGCAGTGAGCTGAGATCTGGCCACTGCACTCCAGCCTGGGCGACAGAGCCAGACTCCGTCTCAAAAAAAAAAAAAAAAAATGGTGCCGGCCACCATACCTGGCTAATTTTTTGTATTTTTTTTTTCTGTATTTTTTTTGTGGGGGAACGGAGTCTTGGCTCTGTTGCCAGGATGGAGTGCTATCTTGGCTCACTGCAACCTCCACCTCCCAGGTTCGAGCGACTCTCCTGCCTCACCCTCCCGAGTAGCTGGGACAACAGGCACATGCCACCATGCCCAGCTAATTTTTGTATTTTTAGTAGAGACAGGTTTTCAACATGTTGGCTAGGATAGTCTCGATCTCTTGGACCTTGTGATCTGCCTGCCTCGGCCTCCCAAAGTGCTGGGATTACAGGCGTGAGCCACTGCACCTGGCCTAATTTCTTGTATTTTTAGTAGAGACAGGGTTTCGCCATGTTGGTCAGGCTGGTCTTGAACTCCCAACTTCAGGTGATCCACCCGCCTCAGCCTCCCAAAGTGCTGGGATTACAGGCCTGAGCCACCGCGCCCGGCGATTACTGGGCATCTTAAGGGGCGTTTCAGGGTATTCCTTTCTGCATACCTTGAGAAAGTAACGTTTCTCAGGGGACATTCTTTTCGGTATTTCCCCTCCTCTCTGCTCATATTTAGCATGCATGTTTCAGGCAGTCTCTGAGGTACTAGATTTTACAGTGCTTCCTCTTCCAGAGTCCCCCTTTCATGATCACGTCTAACTATCTGCCTGTTCTAACAGGGTTACTTGCCTTTGTCCTCATCTAGTTCCCCGCCCAGCCTTGTGGGACCCTCCCTTACTGTTGGTTAATGTGCATGATTGGGTCCCAGTGATCCATATGAATCCTACCTAATGCAGTGTGTCTCATGACCACCACCCCAGGAAGGTCAAATCTGTACTTACTGAACAGATCTGAACACAAGCACTAAGATACAGTTGATGTGATCACCAAGACCCTGCTAAGTGACTAATGGGTGGGTGCATACACTGGGCAAAGGGATGATTCACCTCCCAGGCAGAACACAGGAGAACAGCAAGAAACTTCATCATGCTGCTCAGAATGAACGACAATTTATTACGAATTATTTCTGGACTTTTCCATTGAATATGTTCAGGCCACAGTTGACTGCGAGTATCTGAAACAAAGAAAAGCAACACTGCAGATGAGGGGGGACACTTGTATTCAACTCTGTTCTATTAATGGAATTAGAAAGTGCCCTTAGGCGCCATTTTATGGCAGTAGAGAGGAGGAAAGAAGAGACAGAAGAAAAGGATAAGCATAGAAAGGAGAGAAGGGGAAAGAAGGAGAAAGGGTTGTGGTAGAGGGCTCCCAACTGCCTTTGCTCACACAGAAGCCACCAGCACCATATCCCTATAAAAGACAGTAGGATGGAACAACCTAGTCCTCTTGCTTTGACATTTTTCATTGGGCCCTTCTTTCATCATATTGCAATTAGTGTTTACATGCCTGTTTACTCCAGTGAACCATGTCTTGTTCTGCTTCTTACCCTGAGTGCTTAGCCCAGTGCTTGACATAGAATAGGCCTTAATAATGCCTGTTGAATTAACACAGAATACACAACTTCAGATCTTAATTGATTTCTTGCCCTCTTGTTTCCATTCATACAGCTTCCTTTTGTTCTGTGAGCCCTCCAAGCCTTCCTCTTTTGCTTCATTTAATTCATGGTCCTTCTTTCAGGCCCGCAAAATTGGAAACCTCCCCTCCCCTCCCCTGCCCTGCCCTGCCCTCCCCTCCCCTCCCCTCCCTTCCCTTCCCTTTCCTTTCCTTTTCAGACTGAGTTTCACTTTTGTTACCCAGGCTGGAGTGCAATGGCACCATCTCGGCTCACTGCAACCTCCACCTCCCGGGTTCAAGTGATTCTCCTGCCTCAGCCTCCCGAGTAGCTGGCATTACAGGCATGCACCACCACACCTGGCTAATTTTGTATTTTTAATAGAGACAGAGTTTCTCCATGTTGGTCAGGCTGGTCGCCAACTCCCAACCTCAGGTGATCTGCCCACCTCGTCCTCCCAAAGTGTTGGGATTATAGGTGTGAGCCACCGGGCCGGGCACCTTTGCACTTTTTCCATTTTTGGCTCTAAGTTGGGACACTTAAACTAGTTTCTAGGTGGCCCACAGAGTGCCTTCTCAGGAAGACAAAGGAAACAGACTGGGCACAGTGTCTGTGAACAGGAACTTTCTGGGGCCCCAGAAGTATCGGTATCACCAATTCCTGAGCCTGACTTTTTTGACTTTGTGAGGGGTTTGACAGGGAGCTATAGTTGAGAGGATAGAGGAGAGGGATGTGGCAGTTCCTGATACCAAGTTTTCGTATCTTTCCCACCCCTTTGTCCCAGGCTGAAGCATGGAGCCCACAGGCACTCCCTCACAACTAGCCCTGGCCTGCCAAAGCCAGCCCTGGTCTTTGTGGTAGCAAACCTCTTTCTCTTTCTCTCTCAATCTCTCTTTCTTTTTTTTTTTTTTTTTTGAGACGTTATTTTGTTCTCGTTGCCCAGGCTGGAGTGTAATGGTGCAAACTAGACTCACTGCAACCTCCACCTCCCAGGTTCAAGTGATTCTCCTCCCTCAGCCTCCCAAGTGGCTGGGATTACAAACATGAGCCACCACGTCCGGCTAATTTTGTATTTTTAAGTAGAGACCGGGTTTTCACCATGTTGGTCAGGCTGCACTCAAACTCCTGACCTCAGATGATCCACCTGCCTTGGCCTCCCAAAGTGCTGGGATTACAGGTGTGAGTCACCGCGCCCGGCCACAAGCCTCTCTTTTCAAAAGAAATCAGCTGTGCTTACAGCTGTGGGTGGGGTGGTGCTGTCTTACTGGAGAAAGAAGTCTAGCCTGGCAAGATATTTCTGTTAACTGCACTGTGGGAACCAATCTGTTCTGTTAAGTTGTAGCTCAAGGGGTTTTCTCACAAAGACGTTGGGTGCAACTGGTCTCCTGGAGGCCAGTTGGCCCACCTTGGACCTATTTCCTCATTGGCCAACCAGCATACAAGACCTGCTCACCAGGCAGCAGTGAGCTCGTTGACAGCCATATTCAGGTGGAGGCAAGTAAGGAGGAAAGCTGAATGTCAGTGAGATATTTGCACAGTCTTCGTATACTACAGCAAGGCAGATACGTGTGGGCAGAGCCACCTGTGGCTTACTTACAGGAAGCCTGCTATTTGCTTCAAGAGAGGACAAGACCAACAGGTTCATACTTATCTCTCCCTGTCAGCAGATTTGGGTGGCTGTGGCTGGCCAAGGACACAGCCATGAGACAGTCAGTCTCACTGGGCTCTGGACAGGACTTGGGTCTCTGGATGGGTCAGCCTGGGTGAATGACAGCCAGGAGAACAACTCTCTGGTTCCATCCCTCCCTGCCTTAGGCTCCAGCTTGAGCAAAGTGGTGGCAGAGCACAGGGGCCTAGGACATTAGCAGTTCAACTATCTTGGAGCCTCCACAGCAGCATCTGTTGTTCTAGGAGCATCCCTGATGATCTCCAGCAGTTAAAGAAGTATGAAAACAATCACCTTAGCAAATTCTGCAGCAGTTGGGGGCATCCTTGGGAGTCTTTTTTCAATAACATTGTCCCTCACCTATTGCACGACCAGCCACTCTCTGAAATAAAGGCAGAAATAGGTGCAGGGTCTTTCAAGTTGAGCCTGGCTAAGTGACGTCCACCCTGACCCTCCCATCGCCCACTGGGGTTGGAAAGAAAGGACAGGAATCCTCCAAACTTCCTGATCCATAGCTTTCTAACTGCCCCAATAGGAAGGCTATGCAGCAGGAGGGAGTTGTGAACTGTGAACTTTCACATAGCACAAAGGGCTTGCCCAAACACTGTGCTAAGAGACTTGACCAGACTTCAGCCTGGCTTCTGCCTATACTAGACTGTGTCCCTGTCTCAGTCTGCTTGTGCTGATAAGACAAAATGTCTGAAACCAGGTCATTTACAAAAGAACAGAAATTTATTTCCACACAGTTCTGGGGGCTGAGAGGTCCAAGATCAAGGCATTAGCACGTTCAGTGTCTGGTGAGGGCCTCTGTCTTTGCTTCCAAGATGGTGCCTAGAATGCTGTATCCTCACAAGGTAGAAGAGCAGAACAGCAAAAGGGGGCCAGTTACCTCCAGTCACTAATAAGGTCACTAATCACATTTTATAAGGTCACTAATCACATTTGTGAGGGCTCCACCCTCATGACTTAATCACCCCCGATGGCCCCACCTGTTAGTGCTATCACATTGGTGATTAAGTTGCAACATGTGAATTTGGGGAGACATTCAGACCATGACAGTCCCTAAAGGTGACCCCAGCCCCTGTGCTAAGTCTTTGCTCAAAAAAAAAACAATGCTGCTAAGCTGAAAAATGTACTGTGTCCCAATCCACATTGCCAAATAGTTTGCAGTACTTTTCCACTCACCCCTTCTGTAATTTTTCATTTTTCCCAGCCTTTCTTTGTCTTCTCTTTTTTCACTTCCCCAGACCCCCTTTTAATTACCTCTATGTTCTCCCCTTAAATGCCTCATTTACCACTGTCTCAGTTGGAGTGGGCTCAGTTTATACTAAAGTCTCTCTTCAATACTGCAGTGGTTCGAATAAAATCTCTTTCTTTAAAAAGTGACTGATGTTGCTTCTCTTTAACAAGACCAATCTGGAATTTACATCAGTGGCCTCAGCCCTTGTGCTCCCAGGCCAGGAAATAGTGGGACCATCCCAGGCACAACAGTGGGATCCATATGGGGTTTGCTGAGCCCCAGCAGAGATATGACACAGGCTCACTATCATGGAGAAGCCAACCATCAAGAGGCCCCTGAAGATAGTTGACCACAACACTGCCCTCCTGACCTAATCACCTCCCAAAAAGCCCCACCTCTTAATATCATGGCCTTGGGAGTTAGGCTTCAATGCATGAATTTTGAGAGGACCCACACATTCAGATCATAGCACCATTAAACAACAACTTTGTCCCCTGCCTCTAGCTCCTGGTAATCACCATTCTACTTTCTATACATACATATGAATTTGATTACTTTAGGTACCTCATATTATTGGAATCATACAGTATTTTTCCTTTTGCAATTGGCTTATTTCACTTAGCATAATGTCCTCGAGGTTCATCCATGTTATAGCATGTGACAGGATTTCCTTCACAATAGAAAGGCCACATAATATTCCATCGTATTTATACACCACATCTTGTTTATCCATTCATCCATCAACGAACATTTGGGTTGTTTCCACCTCTTGGCTATTGTGAATAATGCCACTATGAACATGGGTGTGTCTATATCTCTTGACATTCTGTTTTCAGTTTTTTTGGATATATACCCAGAAGTGGATTGCCGATCATTCCACTTTTAATTGTTTGAGGAACCACTGTACTGTTTTCCAAAGATGATGGGCATTTTTATTATTGGTGAATACCCTGGACTTAATATAATGCCTGGGCATAAAGTAGACCTTCAAATGCTTTTTGAATACATAAATAATAACAGAAGAGACTAAGGGTAATAAAAATACAGACTTAGGCCTCTCCACCATGACCTTTTTTAGCTAAGGCCTAGCCATAAACATTAAAAGCCCTGATCCAGAGGCCTGTCTATTCCATGCTTCAAAGCTGAGACAGAATGAAACACAACAGCAGAGTGCAGAGGCACATGACTGTAAATTCCAGCACTTTGGGAGGCTGAGACAGGAGGAACGCTTGAGGCCCGGAGTTTGAGACCAGCATGGGCAACATAGCAAGATGCCCCATCTCTACCAAAAAAAGAAGAAAAAAAAAATTTAATTAGGCAGGGGTAGTGGCACATGCCTGTGATCCCAGCTACTTGGGAGGCTGAGGCAGGAGAGTCACTTGAGCCCAGGAATTCAAGTTTACAGCGAGCTATGATTGTACCACTGCACTCCAGCCTGGGCAACAGAGCAAGACCTTGTCTTAAAATTAAAAAAAGAAACACAATTCATTTAAGGATCTTTTAATTAAAATCCTACATTTCTTTTCCTTTTGTTCACTTTATTATCTATCCATTTCTTTTTTTTTTTTGAGACGGAGTCTCACTCTGTCACCCAGGCTGGAGTGCAGTGGCCAGATCTCAGCTCACTGCAAGCTCCGCCTCCCAGGTTTACACCATTCTCCTGCCTCAGCCTCCTGAGTAGCTGGGACTACAGGCGCCCGCCACCTCGCTCGGCTAACTTTTTTTATTTTTTAGTAGAGACGGGGTTTCACCGGGTTAGCCAGGATGGTCTCGATCTCCTGACCTCGTGATCCGCCCGTCTCGGCCTCCCAAAGTGCTGGGATTACAGGCTTGAGCCACCGCGCCCGGCCCCATTTCTTTTATTAAATTTTTAAATTTCTTCTAACAGAATAAGTATTGATGCCAGTTCCAATAGTTACTCTCCTGGCCTTTGGGGCAGGACACTTCAATATGGGGGCCTCCGGAAGCCCCAGCACACAGTAGGAAGCCATCTTTGGTCCAGAACTTCTCTATCTGTGCTATCTTTCAGCACCTCCTCAAAGTCAGGCTGGTTTTCCAGGCGGTAACACAGATGGCATACACAACCTCATAGAAGGCATGCTCGACAATAGATCTGTCTACTCCAAGGAACGTAGCAACAAACCACAGGCACCAGGGAGGCCAGCAATGCAACCCAGTAGCTACTTTCTGAGACAAAGACAGAGGCAATTTTATGTGGATGGTTTTCCTTTGAAGACATGTGGCCAGCTTTTCAAAGATAAAGTAAAATGTCTCCTAAGACATCAGGAAGGTTTGCCTTCAACTGTCGGGGAAGTCTGCCCACTCAGAGGTCCTGCTGAAGATGGGACAATGTGGAGAGAGCTCTGGTCCTGTGGGCTCTGTCTCAGAGATCAGGCATCTGGCTCCATGAACAGAGAACAGATGACCTGCTTTGGTTCTCCAATATTGATTCAGTTTGACCTGAATGGTCTGGGCCAGGGAAGCCACCTGCTCAGCCTCTTCACTCTCAGTCATAGGCACAGCAGCAATGGCTGTCCTTTGCAGGACAGCTTGTGCAAGATGTTGCAGCCCTCCTTGAGCTTGATGCTGAAAGCATGCTTTGAGGGTGGTGGGGGCCTTTGAGCTGAGTTGGGTACAGTGATGTGTGAGTGTGTGTGCCTTTCCTGATAAAAGTCAATGAAGTGACTGTGGGTATGAATGAAATTATATTTGTGTAACCACACATCAGTATCTTCCATCCACGTTCTTACAGAATCAGTCAGCAATACAAGAGCCAAAGTAAAACAGCTCAGAGAAAATAAGACTCATTCTTAGTGTGGATATCAGTTTGCATTATTTTCCTCACACAGACTTCCTCTCCTTAATGACCCCTTCTAAAGGACTTTTCATTTTTCCTGGCCTTCTGACTCTCTTCACCAAGCAAACACATTGGCAAAATTCTACCGGAAGTCCCTCCCACACATTAAAATCAAGGAGCGCCCTGAAAAACCAAAATAAGGGCCAGGCACAGTGGCTCATGCCTATAATCCCAGCACTTTGGGAGGCCGAGGCAGGTGGATCACCTGAGGTCAAAAGTTGGAGACCAGCCTGATCAACATGAAGAAACCCCATCTCTACTAAAAATACAAAAAAAAAAAAAAAAAAAAAAAATAGCCGGACGTGGTGGTGCATGCCTATAATCCCAGCTACTCGGGAGGCTGAGGCAGGAGAATCACTTGAACCCAGGAGGCGGAGGTTGCAGTGAGCCAAGATTGCACCATTGCACTCCAGCCTGGGCAACAGAGTGAGACTCCATCTCAAAAACAAAGAAATTTTAAAAAAATAAAATAAATAAAATTATGGCAAAATTCTACAGGAAGTCCTTCCCGCACACTAAATTCAAAGAGTGCCCTGAAAAACCAAACTGCTTCACCAGTTTTACTTGCCCTGATCATCTGGTGTCCCTCACAAGCAGGCACATGAAGATGGTTAATTTTTTGTTTTGTTTCAAGACAAAAAGGCAAGACCTCTTTCAATCTCGGGCTCCTGCCTCTTAGTTAAAAAAGTCACGCTATATTTCAATTTGTTATGAGGAAGGACCTGCTTGACAGGAGTGAAAAAAAATCAATCATTCCTTGAAGTTTTCAGAAAGAAAAACCACATGGAAGAATAGACTTTAACATTAGCATTGAATATTTCTAGATCTCAGAGCTCTCGCATTGCCAAGTCACTTGGAATGTCTAATCAGCTGCCTAATGGAGGAAGTGAGACTGCAAAGCATTCTTGACACACCACTGCAATGCTTTCTCTTTCATACTACAGTGCTTTCCTGCTGTTTCTTACTTAATGAAAATCTACTTCCATAATATCATGATGTGATTTTTGAGCCGCTCTTTCTCTAAGAGCTGGTGTCCATCCTAGGCAGGGCTGGGATTCAGGAGATGCATGCATATTCTAGCTCCAAAGGGTGTGTGACCTTAGGAAAGTTACCTTCCCTTTACGTGTCTCAAGTGTTCTCCTTATAAAACAAGCATGCTGGACTCACCTAATCCTAACTAAGGTCTTTAGTTGCTGTAACATCTTCAAGTTAATTCAAAAGACCAGATCTCACAGGGTGTCTGCTAAGATGGCTATAACTTGTCATCTTAGAGATTGTTTCTAAGGTAGTAAAATAAATACAACATG
This sequence comes from Piliocolobus tephrosceles, assembly GCF_002776525.5. NCBI lineage: Eukaryota > Metazoa > Chordata > Mammalia > Primates > Cercopithecidae > Piliocolobus > Piliocolobus tephrosceles. Next base: position 116,718,343 of record NC_045438.1, on the reverse strand, counting down.
GTAAATATTATGAGCTCAGCAATGCATTCCACAAATATTTATTAAGCCCTTTTAATGTGCTGGGAATTTTGATAGGCACAGGAGATCAACTGAGACAGCCATTATAGATACTAAATCTCATGTTGGTTATCAGATCAGCAGCTTGGAGAAACGATCAGTACTTTGCCATTTCTTTCTAGGTAGCTGTTTGTAACTGGAAAGTCTGTGCTTGTTATTGACGGCAAATTCTTGACATGGGCAGGACTGCATATTCTGGCAGTTAGGACTTCAACGATTTCCATAAATCTTTTCATGTAGTAATTAAATATATTTCCTAAAATTCTATCTGGGTGGGAGTCACTGTCATCACCTTGAAACTTACTATAGTCTCATTGTAATAGTATGCTTCCTGTCTACTTGTCTGAAAAATTACTCTATTACTGGACTTTTTGGCACCTTCCACTTAAAAATGATAACTTAGCCAACCACCAGTGATCAAGAGGAAATGAGAGTTTCTGTTCTCCTTTCTTTGCCTTATGATTTCTTTTGATGTAAGACATCTTCATGATCCGACTTTAGCAATACCGCTTCCTCATCAGGCTCACAACTCTGTGCTACATGAATTCCTTTGCTTCCTCCTTAGTTATTAACTCAAGTTACCATCTTAGATGGCAGGCCTTTTCATAAAGCCACTTACCGTCCCTCCAAGCAGCTCTAGACTGCTCTCACTGGACCCCATCAGGAGAGATGGAGGTGGAGGGGAGCCTCCGGCTGATCCCTCCCCACTCCATTTTCTATCTAGGAGCAAGGCCTGCTGCTGCTTTCTATCTGTTCATTGGTTGAGACCTTTCCATCTGTTAATTGGTTGGAGAAAAGAGGAAGAAAAATAAGGGATCTTGGCCCCTGCTCTGCTCTCACATTGCCACCCCCGCCCCCAACACCTTAAAAAAATAATAATAAAGTACAGGAAGACAGTTTGAGAGCTTTAGGTTTCCCACTGAGGTTTGGAGCTTCTTTCATAGGAACCGGTCCCCAGGCCGCCTTCACGAATTGCTCTCATCTCCATTCTCCCACAGGTTTGTTCTCCACCCCCACCGCCCACCTCGCCCGGCTACCTTACTCCCTGCGATTTCTATAGGAAAAAGTGTGTTCTTGGCAGGGCGCGGTGGCTCACGCCTGTAATCCCAACACTTTGGGAGGCCAAGGCAGGCGGATCACCAAAGGTCGGGAGTTCGAGACCAGCCTGGCCAACATGGAGAAACCCTGTCTCTACCAAAAATACAAAAAAATTAGCCAGGCGTGGTGGTGCGTGCCTGTAATCCCAGCTACTCGGGAGGCTGAGGCAGGAGAATCGCTTGAACCCGGGAGGCGGAGGTTGAGGTGAGCCGAGATCGCCATGGCACTCCAGCCTTGGCAACAAGAGCGAAACTCCGGCTCAAAAAAAAAAAAAAAAAAAAAAAAAAGTGTGTTCTTAAAACTGGAAAACCTCGGTATGTCAAGGCCCGCACTTGATGTGTCCGGGGCGGGATGAACCGAGGACTGACCCCAAATGTCTGCTCACCTGGCTCCCAGCTCACCTGGGAGAAGCGTTTCCTTTCGCGGAACCTGAACTTCAGGTTCGGGACGAGGAGGTGGCCGTCCCCTGCCCCGCCCCCAACCCGACGAGGGCGTTGTGAGCCTGGGCCTGCCAGGTGTTCACTCCCATCCCAAGCACATCCTGCATCCCTGGCCGCTTGGCGCCCCACGGACCGATGGACAGACAGACAGACAGCACTGCAGCCACAGCGCGTCGCACAGCAGCCACCGCACTGGCCCTGGGCCTCCGCTCACCTCCCTCCCTCTCCCCGCCTCCCCACTCTCGCTCCTTCTTCAGCTCCCTTCCCCTAAGCCTCCTTCACTTTTTCAAGTAACTTCCTCCTCCTCCCCGCTTCTCTCCCTGCCCCTCCCCTCCCCTTCTTTCTATGATTTCCAGCTTAGGGAAGTTTCCAAAAGGGTCCGAGGAACTCCCATCTGCCCTTTTCCCAGATTCACCAATTGTTTCCTGTCTCCCCATATTCAGGCGCTTTTAATAACCTCAGGGATGGTCCCTCTCTCACTCCCCCAGACACCCGAAGGATCTCTCCGCATCATCTGTTGTTGAGGGGCCTGCACTTCCAGACACAGAAAGTTGACTTTAGAGTTAAAGAATTGTAAACTGCATTTATAGCTCTTGGGAACTTTTTAAAAAGAAGAAGAAGAAAATAAAAAGAATATTCAACTGCAAATGTCCCCCAGAGGAGGTAACACATGACTGCAGGCTATCATTTTTGGACCTTAGATACCTGGGCTACTGACCTTGCTGCTATTAACAACTAAAATGAATGAGTTTAGCAAACTTATTTCAAGCTGACTCTTAGCTGAAAGCATATCCTTGCAACAAAGGAGTTGATCTGCAGGGATAGGTCAGGGGAAAGGAAGAGACCAGAGAAGGAAAGAAAAAAGTATCCAATCTAAAAAACAAAAATAAAACAACAGCAAACCCTTAAACCCACATGTTCTGGCTTTCCACTTCCTCTCTCTGTAGTAAGGATTTCCCTGAGTGATTACAAAACAAAATTCACCGACCTGATAGTCCTTGGTGTGGGAAGTTGGCTACTAGAAGACTTTGACTGGTAGAGAAATAAATGCTTAAATCTGACCTGCAACAAGATTATTCTGGCTTTGTCAGCAGGCTTCTTGACCTGTTGCTTCTACAACCAGCTGTGTGGCCTCCAGAGTTCCTTCCTTCTCTGTAAGGGAGCATGTGGACTGGGAGACCATTGGCACCTGCAACACTGAATACTCACAGGGCAAGCTCATGGCTTGTGGACTCAATTCTGTCAGGGTATCTGTTTTGTTGTAATTTTTAAAATTAGTTACTAACATTAAATTTTAGGAGATTGCTTATAAAAATCTGGATTTCTGGCTGGGTGCGGTGGCTCACGCCTGTAATCCCAGCACTTTGGGAGGCCGAGGCGGGTGGATCACGAGCTCAGGAGTTCGAGACCAGCCTGGCCAAGATGGTGAAATCTTGTCTCTACCAAAAATACAAAAATCAGCCGGGCGCGGTGGCAGGCGCCTGTAATCCCAGCTATTCAGGAGGCTGAGGCAGGAGAATCGCTTGAACCCAGGAGGTGGAGGTTGCAGTGAGCCAATATCACGCCACTGCACTCTAGCCTGGGCGACAGAGCAAGACTCCGTCTCAAAAAAAAAAAAAAAAAAAATCCGAATTTCCAGCCTTTTGAAAAAAAATATGCTTATTGTCGGCCGGGCGCGGTGGCTCAAGCCTGTAATCCCAGCACTTTGGGAGGCCGAGACGGGCGGATCACGAGGTCAGGAGATCGAGACCATCCTGGCTAATATGGTGAAACCCCGTCTCTAATAGAAAATACAAAAAACTAGCCGGGCGACGAGGCGGGCGCCTGTAGTCCCAGCTACTCGGGAGGCTGAGACAGGAGAATGGCGTGAACCCGGGAGGTGGAGCTTGCAGTGAGCTGAGATCCGGCCACTGCACTCCAGCCTGCGCGGCAGAGCAAGACTCCGTCTCAAAAAAAAAAAAAAAAAAAAAATATGCTTATTGTCAATGCTGGGCCTATATTTCCCACATATCAGCAAAAGACCGTTATTAGACACATAGACACAGTCCTTACCAAGCCAGATTCACACGTTGCTACCTGCCAGATGCTCCTAGGCATTTGGGGGTGAGGGGTTCTGCTCCTCCTCAGCTCTAACTCCGTGCTAGTGGGGGGAGAGAAATAATAAAAAAGTAAACAAATACATATTTTTTTTTAAAAAGATAAATTCTATGGAAGAAATAAAGCAGGGAACTGAGACAGAGGCAGCACTCTAGGATAGGTAGGATAGGTGATCAGGGAAGCCTTCCCTGTAGAGGTGACTTTTTCTTTTCTTTTTTTTTTTTTTTTTGAGGCAAGGTCTTGCTCTATCACCCAGGCTGGATGTGGTGGTACAATCATAGCTCACTGCAGCCTTGAACTCCTGGGTTCAAGCAATCATCCCACTTGAACCTCCCAAGTAGCTAGGACTACAGGTGCATGCCATTGCACATGACTAATTCTATATTTTTTTGTAGACAAGGGGTCTTGCTCTGTTGCCTAGGCCGGTCTCAGACTTCTGGCCTCAAGCAATCCCCTACCACCACCTCCCAAACTGTTACAGGTGTGAGGCACCGTGCCCAGCCTGGAGGTGACCTTTAAGCTGACAGTTGAATAGTGAGATGGACCTGGACTAAGTGTATCTGGAGAACAGTGTTGTATGCAGGAGGAACAGTAAGTGCCTTAATATTGATGCCTCTTTGTATCATTAGCCACAGGGATGAATATCTGAACACCTTCTAAGAGTTAGGTGGTATACTGTTTTTTTGTTTTTTTGACACGGAGTTTCCCTCTTGTTGCCCAGGCTGGAGTGCAGTGGCGCGATCTTGGTTCACTGTAACCTCCACCTCCTGGGTTCAAGTGATTCTCCTGCCTCAGCTTCCCGAGTAGCTGGGACTACAGGCGTGTGCCACCACGCCCAGCTAATTTTTTGTATTTTTAGTAGAGACGGGGTTTCACCGTGTTGGCCAGGATGGTCTCAATCTCCTGAGCTCATGAGCCGCCCACCTCGGCCTCCCAAAGTGCTGGGATTACAGGCATGAGTCACTGTGTCTGGCCTCTGTATTGTTTCTTATAAGCATGTGTAAATCTATAATTATGTCAAATGTTTAAAATGAATAACCAAAAAATTATATTTCTCATGGCAATAGTCTTATTATTTTTTATTAATTTTTTTTTACAAAATAGATTTTCCAACTGGCTCACGAAAATGAGCAAAATGTATTGTCTAAATAAAGCCACACCAATTTTTTACCTTATGAGAAATGGAAGTTAGGTTCATCTGGAATAATCCCTTCTCAGTGAAAACTTGCTGGTACCTAGCAATGACTTCCCTTTTTTTATGTTTATAGGATGCCCTTCAAGAACTTTGCCCAGGACTCTGGCATCTATGGTTTGCAGAATCAACCTTCTTCCCCTTTTCACAAAATGGAACAGTGTGTACCCAGCCACAGTCTTCTGGCATCTCTCCCTGGCCCCACAGTTCCTGAAAAGCTGCCAACAGTCTTCTCATATATAAATTCTGTTGGTACCCCAGCCGGAATTTGTCCAAGCTTGGAGACATAAGCTCATTGAAAGCTAGGCATTCTCATACAATACCCCACTTATTTTGTGCTTCAATGTCTTCCTACTGATATTTGTATGAAGAACATTCAACTTTAGAAGAGTTGGAACGGGGAAGCTGGTGTTTAGAGGTAGAAGCCAGTAAGTTCCGGGTGCAAATCCAGATTCTTTCATTCTGCAAAGGTCTGATCTTGGGCTAGGTTATCCAATTCTTTGAACTTCAGTTTGCTCATCTGTAAGATAGGAATAATAATCGCTATTATTATTACTATTAGGTTTCAGGTTGTAGTAAAGATTGAGTAATATAATATTTGTAAAAATGCAGAGCATGAATGGATAGTAACAACAAAGCAGATGAGATGAACAGATCTGCTTCCTCATAGATACGGGGATTAACAGGATTTCAGAGTTGGAGAGCACTAGAGAAGTCACCCAGTCCCATCTCCTGCTCAGTGAGAGCAGCACTCATGAGCCAGCACATTTCAGCATGAACCAGTTTCTCTGTGTCACCTATCACCGTCACATTCGCTCCTCAACAACATGCCTGTACCTTCCATGCCCCATCAAAACCTTTAGAAGGTCTTTTCTCTGTGCCAGTACTTTAAACCCTTTATCTCATTAATCCTTACAACACCTGTGTGATACATTTTTTTTTTTTTTTGAGACGGAGTCTCGCTCTGTCGCCCAGGCTGGAGTGCAGTGGCCAGATCTCAGCTCACTGCAAGCTCCGCCTCCCGGGTTCAAGCCGTTCTCCTGCCTCAGCCTCCGGAGTAGCTGGGACTACAGGCGCCCGCCACCTCGCCCCGCTAGGTTTTTTTTTTGTATTTTTTTTTAGTAGAGACGGGGTTTCACTGAGTTAGCTCGATCTCCTGACCTCGTGATCCGCCCCTCTCGGCCTCCCAAAGTGCTGGGATTACAGGCTTGAGCCACCGCGCCCGGCCGTGATACATTTTTAATGTTCGTTTTAATGTTCGTTTTACAGCTATGGAAACTGGGGGTCAGAGATATTAAGTAACTTATCTAAGGCTACACAGTTAATAAACAGGATTCAGCCCAGGTCTGTCTATAACCAATGCTCCTAATCTTTTCTGCAATATTACATTGCCTTTAAAAAAAAAAAGTGCTTATTTTTCTCAAAGAGCTCATTCTTGGCTTTATTCATTTTGACAGCTGTCCTGAAAGTCTCTCTTTTAAGTGTCCCTCTTTTAGGTGTATCCTTCTGCTATGCACTAAATAGTGTCCACCGAAAATTCATATGTTGAAGTGAATTTTAATCCCCAATGTGATGGTCTATGGAGATGGGGCCTTTGGGAGGTACTTAGGATTAGATGAGGTCTGAGAGTGGGACTGTCACATTGAAGTCAGTGCCCTCATAAGAAGAGCCACCAGAGAGCTCACTCCCCCATAGCCCCAGCGCACAAACAGGAGGTCATGTGAGTAAACAGTAATGGCAGCCTCCTACAAGCCAAAAGAAGAGGCCTCAGGATGAGACCTGCCTTGTCAGCACCTTGATCTTGGACTTCCCAGCTTACTGAACTGTAAGAAATAAATTTCTGTGCCTTAAGGCATCAAAAAGTCTATGGCATTTTGTTATGGCAGCCTGAGCAGACTAAGCCACCTTCACTGCATCTACATTCTCTCTTCTTAATGTGGCATATTTCAAATCTGAGCTGACTAATGAGTTTGCATTGCAGCTTGAGGGGTCTCTCCAGCTCTCAATTTCCTGCCTTCCCCATTGTTCATTGTATCCTCAGTGTTCAGTTTTTGACAGTTCTTTTATTCTCTGGAGACATTCTCCTGTTTAGTGTCTCAGGCCATGTAATCAGATCTGTGATTTTTCCCTGAATAGCTTGACATTTGCCTTCATAACATCTGACAGTGTCCATTCTTGTGTACTCCAAAATATAAAAAGATACAGATCTGCTCAGTTCTAGAGCATAGTGAACAAAAGAAAGAAGGCATGGATACTTTTACCTAGACTTCTAGTCCTTCGAGTTGACCCCACTAGTTTCTGCTTGGAGAAACTTTGGGTCCAAGTTATGCCCAGACTACAGTGTTCTCTTACTTCCTCTGCTTCCTAGGAGCTGCAGTTCTTGGCCAGGCAAATCAACGGGTTAACGGATATGACGGGTAAGCTTTCCTGCCCTTAGTGATGCCTCCTTTCCCTCAGTTGCTCTAGCATTTGTTGTTTATTCCTTCCAGTTTAGCCCTTGATTGCTGGGGCTTGTATCCTTTAGGCAAAGTGCTCAGGATCTACAGTTCTTCTTTTTTTTAATTGGCTCTTATTGGCAAATCTAGAATCAGGCAACATCTCATTCTACAAACTAGAATGAGTGTTCCTGGACCTACAGTTCTTTCTAGGGCCCACAAAAATGTCTGAGACTTTCAGGGACGAGGGGAAAATGACCTTAAAAAAAAAAAAAAAAAAAAAGTTGGCCGGGCGCGGTGGCTCACGTCTGTAATCCCAGCACTTTGGGAGGCCAAGGCGGGTGGATCACGAGGTCAGGAGATCGAGACCATCCTGGCTAACACGGTGAAACCCCGTCTCTTCTGAAAATACAAAAAAACTAGCCAGGCGTGGTGGCGGGTGCCTGTAGTCCCAGCTACTTGGGAGGCTGAGGCAGGAGAATGGCGTGAACCCGGGAGGCGGAGCTTGCAGTGAGCTGAGATCGCGCCCCTGCACTCCAGCCTGGGCGATAGAGCGAGACTCCGTCTCAAAAAAAAAAAAAAAGTTTGCAAAATCAAAATTAATATATGTATCTTTAAATGTCCACAAATTTAACATGATGAAAATTAATTAACTGCAACTCAATTCTACTCCGATTATGTGGTGATATTTATGGCGTTTGATGTAAAATGTGGGTTCATTTTAATATATTTTGTACTATGTGGCGGTAGTAGAGCCTCTGAGATTGGAAATGCCTGGGACCTACCAGAGTCTTAAAACTGCTCTGCTTGATTGTTTTACCTTATACTTTGCTCTAACTTCTTACATCATTCTTAATGATTTAGTAGGATCATGAATTAATAGGTAGTCAAATCCTTTAACATATTGGTATACCGTGTGTTAAGTACTGTGTTCAGTACTTAGGGTGGGAGTGAGGGGTGAGTCACCAAAGATAAAATGGGGGCCGTGGATCTAAGGAGTTCAAGGTCTAGTTGGTAAGAAGGGGCTTCATCTCTCCCCACTTTCCTTTGCCTCCCCTCACTTCTTTCAGTTCCTCAAATTCACTGAGTTTCTTCCTTCCTACCCCAGGACCTTTGCAGATGTTGTTCCTTGGAATACTTTTCCTGCTACCATTTGCTCAACTTCCTAACTCCTATCCATTCTTCATTTTATTTTATTTTATTTTATTTTATTTTTATTTTTATTTTTTTTTTTGAGACGGAGTTTCATTGTTGCCCAGGCTGGAGTGCAGTGGCCGGATCTCAGCTCACTGCAAGCTCTGCCTCCCGGGTTTATGCCATTCTCCTGCCTCAGCCTCCGGAGTAGCTGGGACTACAGGCGCCCGCCACCTCGCCCGGCTAGTTTTTTGTATTTTTTAGTAGAGACGGGGTTTCACCGTGTTAGCCAGGATAGTCTCGATCTCTCGACCTCATGATCCACCCGTCTCGGCCTCCCAAAGTGCTGGGATTACAGGCTTGAGCCACCGCGCCCGGCCCATTCTTCATTTTAAATGTCACTCCCACAGGGCACGGTGGCTCATGCCTGTAATCCCAGCACTTTGGGAGGCTGAGGCAGGCAGATCACAAGGTCAGAAGTTCAAGACCAGCCTGGTCAATATGCTGAAACCCCGTCTCTACTAAAAATACAAAAAAAATTATCCGGGCATGGTGGTGGGTGCCCGTAGTCCCAGCTACGTAGGAGGCTAAGGCAGGAGAATCGCTTGAACCCGACAGGCAGAGGTTGCAGTGAGCCAAGATCGTGCCACTGCACTCCAGCCTAGGTGACAGAGCGAGACTCTGTCTCAAAAAACTAAAATAAAATAAAAATAAATGCCATTCCCTTAGAGATCTTCCCTGACCACACCCTGCCTTCACCCGCTAAGCCATCTAATTTAGGTTCTATCTGTTATTCTTTCATAGCTTCCAAATGTTTTTGGGAAGCTTTGTAGCCCTTAGCATTTGGAATTACTTTATGCTTGCTTATTTATTTACAGTTTATCCTGCCTCACTTAAGGATAGAATGAGGGTAGAGAAAAGGTTGGTTTTGTTCACTGCTGTCTATCAAGTGCTAATCACATCATCTGGCAGACAGTAAGTGTTCATTAAGCATTTGTTTAATAAATAAAAAACAAAGGGCACACACTGTTAAAGCAGTTAAATAGCATTGTGAAAATGCCTAGAATGAAAAGAAAATCAGAAGCAAGATATGGACATATAAGGGAGGGGTTGGGAGATTTTCTTTTTTTCTTTTCTCTTTTTTTTTTTTTTTTTTTTTTGAGACAGAGTCTGGCTCCGTAGCCCAGGCTGGAGTGCAGTGGCGCGATCTCGGCTCACTACAACCTCCACCTCTGGGCTTCACGCCATTCTTCTGCCTCAGCCTCCCAAGCAGCTGGGACTACAGGCGCCCACCACCACGCCTGGCTAATTTTTTGTATTTTTTAGTAGAGAGGGGGTTTCACCATGTTAGCCAGGATGGTCTCGATTTCCTGACCTCGTGATCCACCCACCTTGGCCTCCCAAAATGCTGGAATTACAGGTGTGAGCCACCGTGCCCAGCCTGCGAGAGTTTCAATTAAGAAGAAGGATGGCTGGGACCTGGACAGATGGAAAGGAGGAGGCTGGATATGCTGAGCTTGGGGCAACAGCGTGAGGAAGAGCCTGGATTGCCGGTCTGGGAACAGTTGAAACACTGGCCTGGCTGCCTGATTCATTCTCCCAGGTGGTAGAAGACCACATCAGACAAGTAGGTTCAGGCCATATTGTGGAGGGCCTTGAGAGCGGTCCTAAGAAAAATGGGAAGCCATTGACGATAGTGATGAGACTTCATAAAAGCAGTGAGAAATTAACTGCAGAGTGGATGGTGAACTGAACAGAGAACAGACACAGTGTTTGGGGAGATCAACTAGCAGATCCTCGCAGTTACTCATAGTTGAGATTATTTATTCATTCATTCATTTATTTATTTGAGACAGAGTCTCACTTTGTCGTACAGGATGGAGTGCAGTGGCGCGACCTCAGCTTATTGCAACCTCCCTCTCCCAAGTTCAAGAGATGTCTTGTGCCTCAGTGTCCCAAGTAGCTGGGATTACAGGCATGTGCCACCAGGCCTGGTTAATTTTTGTATTTTTAGTAGAGACAGAGTTTTGCCATGTTGGCCAGGATGGTCTCGAACTCCTGGTCTCAAGTGATCTGCCCACCTCGGCCTCCCAAAGTGCTGGGATTACAGGCATGAGCCACCATGCTGGGCCCTGTAGTTGAGATTCTAAGGGCTCTTTGAAAGCAGGGATCCTATTTTTTTTTATTCTTTTATATCCATCACTATCCTATATTAAATTCTATGTACTCTATGGTTTGAACCATAAGTGACATAGACGAGAAAACAAAATCTGACATTAATTCACTAAATAATGCTTAGTTGGAAAAATGTGAAAACACAAGCATAAATTACCTTGAAACTTCAGAACAATCTGAACCATGGATTTATTTTGTTTTTTTTTTTTTTTATCATCAAGTATTTGAGATAATTAAAGCAGGAGTTTACATTTTTTCTTTCTAAATAAAAAAAGAAACAATTATTCAATCTTCATTGCATAGATGGATAACAGGGACACAGATAGAGAAAATCAGGACTATGTTGTGTATTTGTTGCCCAAATATTGCTGCCATTTTTCTCCCGCTGCCCAATACAACATCATCTGCCTACTAAGCACAAATCTCTAATTACGGAGGCTCTGACTGCCACTGGGTTGACTATTGGCCTCTGTGACTGGGTGTCTCCATATATTTCCTCATCTTATCTGGTTCTTTTCAAGTTTCTCTTTGAAATACAGACCCGATCAAGTGAGAAAAATGTTTACTCCATGTAAAACATAAAGCTGATACTAAAACAACATTGAATTAGAAGAGAATATGAAATATAAATGTCTATGTATTTGTTAAAAATGATAATGTTGTTTGTATTTTTTGCTGTGGAGGAAACCCATGTGGCAAAGACCCTCATGTCCATTCTTCCTTTGGTTCATATAGTAGAACCCCTGTGATGAGCTGGTCCTGCCATTTCTTGCAGCTGGATGTGGACATGTAATATGCTTAAATAAGAATGTCTTATAACTCATTTTGTTGTTCTTCCGAGAAGCTCAAAAATTTTTGTTTCCAAAAATAACACTTTTCATTAAGCAAAATTTCAATATTCATAATGTTCAAGGTATTATAATATTTCTATCACCAAGATACTTTACAGTTGTTTTAAAAACCAACCACTTTCCAACACACTCAAGAACATGTTTTTACTTATTTTAATACCTGTGTATGTCTTTGAAAGAAAATGGAATAATGAAGAAAAAAAGCAAGTGGTATAATTTTATTTTTAAATGTGAAATAATTTTCTTGGCAATTATTTGCACAAAAAATATTCAGACTACTTATTTAACATTTTAATGCCCAGTTTAATAATATATAATTAATAGTCCCAACATGTCACATGAAAAAACTGATGCACAGAAAATATATGTCAATCAGGGCTCTCTGCAGTAAGCAATGGAAGCCAACTCCAGCTCATTTAAGCACAAAAAATATTTATTTTGAAAGTATTGGGGGCCAGGCGCAGTAGTTCACGCCTGTAATCCCAGCACTTTGGGAGGCCAAGGCAGGTGGTTTAGCTTGTGACTAGGAGTTTGCAATCAGCCTCACCAACATGGTGAAACCCCATCTCTACTAAAAATACAAAAA
>NC_045438.1:116698101-116705878 GCF_002776525.5 Piliocolobus tephrosceles | reverse complement strand
CTGGAGTGCAGTGGCCGGATCTCAGCTCACTGCAAGCTCTGCCTCCCGGGTTTATGCCATTCTCCTGCCTCAGCCTCCGGAGTAGCTGGGACTACAGGCGCCCGCCACCTCGCCCGGCTAGTTTTTGTATTTTTAGTAGAGACGGGGTTTCACCGTGTTAGCCAGGATGGTCTCGATCTCCTGACCTCGTGATCCGCCCGTCTCGGCCTCCCAAAGTGCTGGGATTACAGGCTTGAGCCACCGCGCCCGGCAAGTTCTGTAGTCTTAAAGTGGAGCTCTCTAGTGGAAACTAAACATCCTGGTTGAGCAAAGGCACAATTTGGTGACTTTGGCATGCCCTTGAGGGCTAAAGGCATTCTTGATTATAAAACTGGGAAATCATGGCCTAAGGCTTAAGTTTAGTTTACATGACAGATGATAACCAATATTTCTAATTTAATTCAAGTGCAAATACATCCACCTTCTCATCAATCTTACAAAATTGAAACCACAGGACATTTTAAATAATGCATGTATCTTATCTGTTGTATTACAAATACAGATTAACATACCCAATATTAAATAGCCACCTAATTTATTTGTGCATATTCAAGCCTCAAAAAATTGCCCCCTTCAACCCCACCCTAAACTCTCACAGTCATTGAAGCCACTATTCAGAATTTAAAAGGAGTTAAAACGGATTATTGGCGACAGTTCAGGCACCAGGCAAGAAGCCAGTCCTGGCATTGTGACTGAGAAGGTTGCAATACCAAAGGGCTTGTTAATTCTTCCTCTGACCACAGCAGAAAGTACTTTTCTCTAGAGATGCTTGTTATGAGTCACCCAGATGCCTTAACTCTGGCTGATTTCAAGGTTAGAAAGACAGTGAGAAATAAAAGGTCTTTCAACACCCACACTTCGATTTTGACCATGCCCTTTGGGACCAGCATTTCAGGACAATGTCCACAAGGAAGTGGACTTCACCTGGAAGTGTAGTCTGATAGTTATTTGCTGCTTGTGAAAGAGGAAATGCCCCCACTAAAGTTCTTTTATTGCACAATCTCACTACTTTCAAGATAAGAAGAAAGAGGATTGATAATAATAAAAATTTCTAGCATTTATTGAGCATACACTATGTGCCTGGGATTGTGCCAAGCTCTTAGATGCTTTATATCCTTTCCTCCCTGCAAGAATTTCTGTGCAGAAGACACTGCTATGTCTCCATTTTACAAATGAGGAAACTGAAGCTCTGAAGGTTTATGCAGCTTCTTCAAGCTTTAACTTCAAGCTTCTTCAAGTGTTTATAAACACATAAATAGCCAGAGGTAGCCTGAGACTGGAATCCAGTTTGTATGATGGCAAAGCTGGTGTTCTGAGTCAGCATGCCACACCTCACATCTTTCCTGTGGGATCCTCTAGCTTTCTTTCCTTCTTTGCCCATTTTCTGACCAGGACTGCAGACTTTCAATATTCTTCACTCCTTACCTGTCAGTCCATGGCAAGACCCCAGGACTTTAATTATTAGTATGTTTTTACTAGACTCTCAAAGAATCAGCCACAGAATGATGAAATTATCATGCTAAGCACTCTTTCTCGCTCTCTTTTTTTTTTTTTTTTTGAGACAGAGTCTCACTCTGTTGCCCAGGCTGGAGTGCAGTGGCACAATCGTGGCTCACTGCAGCCTCACCTCCGGGGTTCAAGTGATTCTCATGCCTCAGCCTCCCGAGTAGCTGGGATTACAGGCGTGTGCCACCACACCCAGCTAATTTTTGTATTTTTAGTAGAGACGGGGTTTCACCATGTTGGCCAGGCTGGTCTCGAACTCCTTACCTCAGGTGATCTGCCTACCTTGGCCTCCCAAAGTGCTGGGATTACAAGTGTGAGCCACCATGCCCGGCCTAAGCTAAGCACTCTCTTAGAGGCTGCTGTGCAACCTCCTGCTCCGTCTGCTCTGAGTTTGTATCTCATAAATGGAGTGTAGCCTTAGTAGTGCTGTCTGGTATGGCTTTACCTCTGGTTGCTCGGGACCTGAGCCGTTCCTTCCAGCCAACTCCCTGGCCGCCAGGAAGAAGACCAAAAAGGAATAGAAACTTCAACTCCAAGATATATTTGGAACTTACTTCTTGGCTTGTCTGACAGAAGGAGCCCCGCAAAGTCCCCTCTGACTCAGCTTGGGTTTATGCTTTCCCTCTGGGCCCTCAGTCCCTGCATGCTCTGCTCCTATCCCTAGGCCTGGCAGAGGAAGGGTCTTCTCAAGCCCGGGAGATTCCCCTCCTCGGCTCAGGGCATCCTGCACTAACTCTACCCTTTCTAATTGTCTCCTTCTGGAGCGGGAGAGCCTCCAACACTCCAGGTTCCCTGAAAGGCCTACCCTCTCTCCTGAACCCTTTTTCTGGATCCACTAGTCCTTCTTTTTTTTTTTTTTTTTGAGACGGAGTCTTGCTCTGTCGCCCAGGCTGGAGTGCAGTGGCCGGATCTCAGCTCACTGCAAGCTCCGCCTCCCGGGTTCACGCCATTCTCCTGCCTCAGCCTCCCCAGTAGCTGGGACCACAGGCGCCGGCCACCTCGCCCGGCTAATTTTTTGTATTTTTAGTAGAGACGGGGTTCACCGTGTTAGTCAGGATGGTCTCGATCTCCTGACCTCGTGATCCGCCCGTCTCGGCCTCCCAAAGTGCTGGGATTACAGGCTTGAGCCACCGCGCCCGGCCCACTAGTCCTTCTTAAGGCTGTATTCTCTTATCATTGACAGTTTTTTAGTTGTTTCTCTTACAGTTGTCAAATAGCAGTTACATCACTTGCAGGTACTGAAATTTTTGCCTCCTCTTTTCCAATTTTTCAGCCTCTAATTTTAAAATTTTGCTTAACTTGAGTACAAGATACTTTACAACACCAAAAATCTAAAACATGTAATTTACAACAAGAGAACCTTTTTTTTGGGGGGGGGGGCGGGGACAGAGTCTTGCTCTGTCACCAGCCAGGCTGGAGTGCAGTGGGGCAATCTCGGCTCACTGCAGTCTCCGCCTCCTGGGTTCCAGGGATTCCCCTGGCTCAGCCTCCCAGGTAGCTGGGACTACAGGCACACACCACCAGGCCTGGCTAATTTTTTTTGTATTTTAGTAGAGATGGGGTTTCACCATGTTGGCCAGGATGATCTTGATCTCCTGACCTCGTGATCCGCCCGCCTCGGCTTCCCAAAGTGCTGGGATTACAGGCATGAGCCACCGCACCCAGCCAAGAAAGCCATTTTTACAGCAGTGGTTACTACCTTGTTTTATAGTTATAATTATATGTTGTAGTTACAATCTTTCAAGTGGCTGTCTCCATTATTAAATTATGATCTTCCTGGAGGGCAGGAACTGTTATTCACCTTCATGTCCCCAGCACTTAGCTTAGTAATCTTGAAAAATGTTTTTTTGAAAAATTAAAGAAAAACCAATAATGCCACCATAAATAGGTTAAAATAACTATCATTTATATGGTGTCTGCCAATGTTGTCTGGTATTAATGTCAACAAGCCTCATTTCTCAAAATTTTTGAGACCATGGAACATAATGTGTTTTTTAGGTCAGAACTCATTCTTACCTCAGCCTAGTTCTCAGTTCTGCCAACAAAATATCTGCTTTAGATACCCAATAACTTTTATCTATCACCAAACACCATCTGCCCAAGACCAGGTGAACTGTGCTGGGCAGCTTCAGTGCATTAGACAACCCAGAGAGTTGAAGACTCCAACCTTCAGGTAGAGGGCAGAAGTAATGTGGATTTTTCTGAGTACAGCTTGACACATCATTTTGTAGGGCATAAAGGGGGATTGAAATCATTCTGAACAGTCTGTAGGTTTCTTTTTTTTTTTTGAGACGGAGTCTCACTCTGTTGCCCAGGCTGGAGTACAATGGCACCATCTCAGCTCACTGCAAGCTCCGCCTCCCGGGTTCATGCCATTCTCCTGCCTCAGCCTCCCAAGTAGCTGGGACTACAGACGCCCACCACCACACCCAGCTGATTTTTTGTATTTTTAGTAGAGACGGGGTTTCACCGTGTTAGCCAGGATGGTCTCAATCTCCTGACCTCGTGATCCGCTCACCTCGGCCTCCCAAAGTGCTGGGATTACAGGTGTTAGCCACCGCGCCCAGCCTTGTATGTTTCTTTTATGTCATTTCCAACCCTCTTTGCAAAAAAAAAAAAAGGACAAAAAGGAATCAAAATGGGGTCTGGCCTACTTTGAGGTCTCTCAAATTTTTAGTAGTATAAAACATTTTCAAAATAACACAGATGGGGCCAGTAGTTGTGGCTCGTGCCTGTAATCCCAGAACTTTGGGAGGCCAAGGCGGGTGGATCACCTGAGATCAGGAGTTCGAGACCAGCCTAGCCAACATGGTGAAACCCTGTCTCTGCTGAAAATACAAAAATCAGCCAGGTGTGGTAGCACGCGCCTGTAATCCCAGCTACTCGGGAGGCTGAGGCAGAAGAATCACTTGAACCCGGGAGGTGGAGGGTGGAGGTTGCAGTGAGCTGAGACTGCGCCCCTACCCCCCCGTGGGAGAAAAAGAGAAACAACAAACAAAAAAAAAAAAAAAAAAAAAAAAACAACAACAACAAAAAAAACCACAGATGGTAACTGACCTCAGCCACAACTTGAGGCTACTTCTACTAACTCCAAGTCTCCAAGTCAAATGTGCTTTCCATTAGGAATTCTTTTTTCTGATCAGATCTCAACTGTTGGTTTAAAATATTCAGTAAACCATGCTGTGAGCATATGTGCTGTCATCTCAACCTTGTTTTTCCATTTATAGAACAAATGCAGAGTAGATTTTGCATAATTCTTAAGGGCCTTTGGATTTTCAAAATGGTAAATGAGCACTGGCTTCAACCTCAAGTCACTGGCTGTATTATCTCCTAATAAGAGAGTTAGCCTGTCCTTTGAAGTTTGAAGCCGGGCACTAACTTCTCTCTAGCTATTAAAGTCCTGGATGACATCTTCTTCCAATAGAAGGCTGTTTTATCTACACTGAAAACCTGTTGTTTAGAGTAGCCACCATCATCAATGATCTTATCCATTAAATATCTTCTGGATAACTTGCTACTGCTTCTAAATATATTACCACTTGCTACTTCACCTTGCACCTTGGAGATGGCTTTTTTTCCCCTTAAACCTCATGCATCAACCTCTGCTAGCTTAAAATTTTTCTCCTGAAGCTTCCTCACCTCTCTGTTTTCACAGAATTAAAAACAGTTAGGGTCTTGCTCTGGATGAGGCTTTTTCCATATCAGCAATAAGGCTATTTCACTTTCTTATTATTCATGTGTTCACCAGAGTAGAACTTTTCATTTCCTTCAACAACTTTTCCTTTGCATTCACAACTTGGCTGTTTAGTGCAAAAGGTCCAGCTTTCTGCCCACCTCAGCTATAAATATGTCTTACTCACTAAACTTAATCATTTATAGCTTTTGCTGTAAAGTGGGAGATGTGCAACACTTCCTTTCACTTGAACACTTAGAGGCCATTGCAGGGTTACTAATTGGTCTAATTTCAATATTGTTGTGTCTCAGAGAATAGGAAGGCCTAATCAGAGGAAGAGAGATGCGGAACAGCCAGTCATTAGAGCAGTCAGAACACATACAGCATTTACCAATTAGATTTACCGTCTTGTATGAGCATGGTTCATGGACCCCAAAACGATTGCAATAATAACATCAAAGATCACTGATCATAGATCACCACAAAAGACATAATGATAATGAAAAAGTCTGAAAAATTGCAAGAATTACCAACGTGACACAGAGACATGAAGTGAGCACATACTGTTGGAAAAATGGAGCTGATAGACTTGCTGGACACAGGGTTGCCACAAACACTCAATTTGTAAAAATCACAGTATCTGCTAAGTGCAATAAAACAAGATATGCTTGTATTCACGGGCTCCATCTTCTATCCATGACAGAGTCCCCTCACCCTGTGGCTTTCCTGAGTGGTATGACCCAGACACTTGTCCCTCAGGGGCCTGAGCTCCTGATCACTTTGCCCTCCTTAGGCTCTGGCTGCTTCAAGGGAGTACCAAGTAGATCACCTGAGATCAGAAATATTATTTCCTTTCCCCGTTTTATAACAACAGGGCTACCTCCTCCAGAAGATTAAAACTAGTTATCCCTTCATGCCTGCTGATTTATTGGCAGGAAAGACCTAAAGTAACTTCAACAGACGATACTTCAAATTGAACAGGACTCTCACTGTATACCCTGGTGGAACATCCTCTTCCTGGGAGTGGAGATCTCTAAAGTCACAGGGTCCAGACTTGTAGGGATAGGGCGCAAACATTCTCCAAGTGGGTCCCTGGCAGTGTGGGTAAGCAGGGCCACTCCTGCTCCTATCCCTTGGTTCTCAAAACCATGTGTTCTACCTATTTGGGACACCACACCATATGAGGATGTTGCTTTAGGATATACACTGTAAGGGCCGGGTGAGGTGGCTCATGTCTGTAATTCCAGCACTTTGGGAGGCTGCGGCAGGTGGATCACTTGAGGTCAGGAGTTTGAGACCAGCCTGGCCCACATGGCAAAACCCTGTCTCTACTGAAAACACAAAAAAATAGCTGGGTGTGGTGGTGGGCACATGTAATTCCAGCTACTTGGGAGACTGAGACAGGAGAATCACTTGAACTCAGGGGATGGAGGTTGCAGTGAGCAGAGATCGTGGCACTTCACTCCAGCATGGGTGAAAGAGTGAAACTCCATCTAAAAAAAAAAAAAAAAAACAGAAGGAAATACATTGTAAAGTATCACCTTCAAGCTGGCCTCTCATTTGCACCTCGACAAGCCATTCTGCTGCACTATGTGGTGCAGTGTTGTTAGTGAAGGAAGAGATCTGAGTTACCACGAATTACTGGCAGTGAATCCATAGGGTCCACAGCAACTTAAGTCCTTGCCTCTTTAGAAGAAAGAATTTGACTGAGGGGCATAAAGCAGAAAAAGATACCCAGGCAAGTTTCAGAGCAGGAGTGGAAGTTTATTTAAAAGTCTTTGGAACAGGAAAGAATGGAAAATTATCTTGAAAGAGACTCAAGGGGACACCTGAATGTCCAAGAAAGAAAAGGGAGCAAAGGAAGACAGCAAAAAGGGGATCGTTAACCTTGATCCTAGGACTTACAGGCTCACCTCTTTCCCATAATTCTTCCCTTAGGGTGGGCTTTCCACATGTGTGGTGCTTTCCTTACCCTTTGGAATTGAGCAGGCGCCATGTGTGTAAGGAGTTATATGCATGCCCATCTGAGGCTTTCTTCCCTTTTCCAGTGGAGTGTACCTGGAAGATCATACATCACCATTTTTGCCTGTTAACACGCAAGCCCAGGAAGTTGCTTCTCTCTAGGGCCTGCATTCAATTAACATTTTGATGTTAAGAGGTGTGGACCATCAGGAATTGGCCTTTCCCTGGTGCTTCCAAATTATCATTTTTAGAGAGGCAGTGCCATAATTGCTGAGCCATCACTTGACATTTCTAGTGGGTGGGCAGAGAGCCCTCTCCTGCCCCGCTCATGCCTATCTACCTGTAACACTATGGATAGAGCCATTGAGTCCCATGTCCATGTACTCACTGTCACATCTTTTTTTTTTTTTTTTTTTTTTTTGAGACGGAGTCTTGCTCTGTCGCCCGGGCTGGAGTGCAGTGGCCCGATCTCAGCTCACTGCAAGCTCCGCCTCCCGGGTTTACGCCACTCTCCTGCCTCAGCCTCCGGAGTAGCTGGGACAAGGCGCCCGCCACCTCGCCTGGCTAGCTTTTTTTTTTTTTTTTTTTTTTTTTTTT
>NC_045438.1:116692643-116698001 GCF_002776525.5 Piliocolobus tephrosceles | reverse complement strand
CTGGAGTGCAGTGGCCAGATCTCAGCTCACTGCAAGCTCCGCCTCCCGGGTTTACGCCATTCTCCTGCCTCAGCCTCCCAAGTAGCTGGGACTACAGGCGCCCGCCACCTCGCCCAGCTAGTTTTTTTTTTTTTTGTATTTTTTAGTAGAGATGGGGTTTCACCGTGTTAACCAGGATGGTCTCGATCTCCTGACCTCGTGATCCGCCCGTCTCGGCCTCCCAAAGTGCTGGGATTACAGGCTTGAGCCACCACGCCCGGCCCACTGTCACATCTTATGGGTTAAAAAGTGTGTTCTTCAGGCAACCTACAGAATGGGAGAAAATTTTTGCAATCTACTCATCTGACAAAGGGCTAATTTCCAGAATCTACAAAGAACTCAAACAAATATACAAGAAAAAAACAAACAACCCCATCAAAAAGTGGGGAAAGGATATGAACAGACATTTCTCAAAAGAAGACATTCATACAGCCAACAGACACATGAAAAAATGCTCATCATCACTCGCCATCAGAGAAATGCAAATCAAAACCACAATGAGATACCATCTCACACCAGTTAGAATGGCAATCATTAAAAAATCAGGAAACAACAGGTGTTGGAGAGGATGTGGAGAAATAGGAACACTTTTACACTGTTGGTGGGATTGTAAACTAGTTCAACCATTATGGAAAACAGTATGGCAATTCCTCAAGGATCTAGAACTAGATGTACCATATGACCCAGCCATCCCACTACTGGGTATATACCCAAAGGATTATAAATTATGCTACTACAAAGACACATGCACACGTATGTTTATTGCGGCACTATTCACAATAGCAAAGACTTGGAATCAACCCAAATGTCCATCAGTGACAGACTGGATTAAGAAAATGTGGCACATATACACCATGGAATACTATGCAGCCATAAAAAAGGATGAGTTTGCGTCCTTTGTAGGGACATGGATGCAGCTGGAAACCATCATTCTTAGCAAACTATCACAAGAAGAGAAAACCAAACACCGCATGTTCTCACTCATAGGTGGGAACTGAACAATGAGCTCACTTGGACTCGGGAAGGGGAACATCACACAATGGGGCCTATCATGGGGAGGGGGGATTGCATTGGGGAGTTATACCTGATATAAATGATGAATTGCATTGGGGAGTTATACCTGATATAAATGATGAATTGATGGGTGCTGACGAGTTGATAGGTGCAGCACACCAATATGGCACATGTATACATATGTAACAAACCTGCACGTTATGCACATGTACCCTAGAACTTAAAGTATAATAATAATAAAAAAAAAAGTGTGTTCTTTATTCCAGTTTGATCTTTTGTAGGATCTCCTCCCAGTGTATCAAACACTCTGTAAGCCTTGGACAGTGGTGCTGTCTGGCGCCTTGTAAACAGGAAAGACAGGGGCAAAGCTGGAATATTTGTCGATTCCAGTCAAGATGAATTGTCCCTCTTATTAGAGCTTTCTTTATGGCTTTAGTAAATGAAATGTCCTCTGGACCCCACCATGGAAAATAGTCATCTGGTAGGTTTTCCAGCCTTACGTAACAAATCCACTCAAACATGCCCCTTTCTATGAGATATTTGCTTCCTTTTTCCACTGTTTGCAACAGAAGTTCTGATATTCACTTCTCCTTTCACGTGGGCACCACTTTCTCCAAATGTGTAAAGAGCCATCCTAGCAGTGTACTGGGGTCCATGCCAGGATATTAAATCCTATATCCCAGGAGAATGCTCCCATATCAATCAACTCTCCCTCAGCCTCTTCCTCTTCATCCTATAATCTCAGAATGAATCTAAACCCATACATCATCTTATTACCAGTGGAGGGTCTTGACTACAAGGACTTGTCCAGGCCCTTGGTGTGTTTGTTTATTTGTTTGTTTGAGACAGATTCTCACTCTATCACCCAGGCTGGAGTGCAACGGCACGCTCTTGACTCACTGCAGCCTCCACCTTCCGGATTCAAGCGATTCTCCTGCCTCAGCCTCCCGAGTAGCTGGGATTACCAGTGTCCGCCACCACCCCCAGCTAATGCTTGTAATTTTAGTAGAGACAAGGTTTCACCACGCTGGTCAGGCTGGTCTCGAACTCCTGACCTCAGGCGATCCTCCTGCCTCAACCCCCCAAAGTGCTGGGATTACAGGTGTGAGCCACTGTGCCCAGCCCCTGACAGCTGGAATTTATTAAAGCAAGAAAACACTCCACAGGGTGGGAGTGGGCCTGAGCAAGCAGCTCAAGGGCCCAGTTACAAACTTTTCTGGGTTTTAAGTACCTCATTTGAAGTTCTTATCGGATACCCCTTACCTGGATGAAGGATTGGGTCTGTGGCTAATTAAAAGCTGAGGTGGGCCAGGCGTGGTGGCTAATGCCTGTAATCCCAGCACTTTGGGAGGCTGAGGCGGACGGAGCACGAGGTCAGGAGTTCGAGACCAGCCTGACTGAAATAGTGAAAACCTGTCTCTACTAAAAATAGAAAAATTAGCCAGGCATGGTGGCACGCTCCTGTAGTCCCAGCTACTCAGGAGGTTGAGGCAGAAGAATCGCTTGAACCCAGGAGGCGGAGGTTGCAGTGAACTAAGATCACGCCACTCTACTCCAGCCTGGGAGACAGAGTGAGACTGCATCTCAAGAAACAAAACAAAACAAAAAGAAAGAAAGACTGAGGTGAATTGGGGCCCTATAAAGATAAAAGGGATGGCCCGTGCTCGGCCTGCAGCTAATCCAAGGCACTGTCCCTTTCCATCTGGTATGTGGTGGAAGAGGGAGGGTTGCAGGGAGAGTAGCCTTTGATCCTTTGTTACTCGGAGTGGGGAGATGGAGTTTTTCCCATTTGGTTTAGCCTTAGGAAGTTTGTGTCAGTTGGCTTTAGGTTGCCTGCCTTCAGCCCCAGGTGTTTTCCTTTTGATCCAGCGTCCGGGAAGTCAGCATGAATTGTCCTTAGATTTCCTGCCCCCAGACCTTGGCGTTTTCTCTTTTAGGAAGTCTGCACAAATTGGCCTTAAATTCCCTGTCTCCAGACACTATTCTCCTGCCTCAATGTCTTTCAGCTCTGCTGGTGCAGACTGACCAGGTCCTGCAGCGCCTATAGTAGTCCTTTTCCTCCTTTAGCTGCTGAGAATTTAATCTTTTTTTTTTTTTTTTTTTTTTTTGGAACCTTGCTACTTTTGTGCTTCAGTGCCTAGCCTGATATTCAACCTTGTCTGTCCTCCAGCTATAGGAGA
This sequence comes from Piliocolobus tephrosceles, assembly GCF_002776525.5. Classification (NCBI taxonomy): domain Eukaryota; kingdom Metazoa; phylum Chordata; class Mammalia; order Primates; family Cercopithecidae; genus Piliocolobus; species Piliocolobus tephrosceles. Next base: position 116,694,768 of record NC_045438.1, on the reverse strand, counting down.
TGAGAGAGTCTCCTTGTACTGACAAGAAAGTCCTCTGACTTTTATGTGTAGCTGATTTAATTGCTGGTTGATCACTCTCAGTCTTTCCTTGTCTTTCTCCAGAACATCTTTTGCCCTCAGCAACAGTCATCTGATCCTACTGTCCTTACAATTGCTAATTTCCTCATGCTTCTCAAATACTGGTTCCATTGCCCCAGCCAGAGCATTCCCTTCCAAAGATATGCCCTTCCAGAAAGTGTTAGCAATCACTCTGCGACTGTGTGCAAGGCTTTATCCATGCTGTACCAACCACCCGTGATGGGTCTGTCAACCAGAAAGTATCTGAGACAGGGCTCCATCAATTTAGAAGTTTATTTTGCCAAAGTTAAGGGCATGCCCAGAAGAAAGGAACACAGAATCACAGAAGTAATCTGTGGTCTGTGCCTTTCTCTAAAGATGGATTCGAGGTCTTCAGTACTTAAAGAGAAAAAGTGGGCTGGAGGCAAAAGAAGGAGGGTATGGTAATCCACATGTTGCAAGGGAAAAGGAGCAGGTAGGGGGGTACTCAATGATGTATTCATGTTGTGCTCGGTAAATCGGCACTTTATATAAGGTGAACATAGAGTGGAGGTATTTAGCCTTTTATTTAAATATCTCCTGTGGAGATATTTAGCCTTGTACTTGTAGTTACTTGCTTAGGAACAAAAAGAAAAGGCAATTTCTTCCATGACTCAGCTTTCAGCTTAATGTTTTTTTTCTTTTGGCATAGTGAATTGGATCCCTAGATTTTCTTTTCCTTCTTTCCAGTCAGTTGGTGGATGACCAGCTTCAGCGCCTGCTTTCTTGCACCACATGGGTCTCTGGAACTGGGATGACCCTGAACAGTTGTCCCCAAGTTGGGGACATTGACCAGTCATTGAATGGAGCCTGCCCTGGGAGGGGGAACAAACCTTGAATGAAGCTGCTATCTTCATAGGAGGATAACTGCAAGAAAAAGGGCTTAGCGGCCGGGCGCGGTGGCTCACGCCTGTAATCCCAGCACCTTGGGAGGCTGAGGCAGGCGGATCATGAGGTCAGGAGTTCACGACCAGCCTGGCCAACATGGTGAAACCCCATTTCTACTAAAAAAAAAAAAAAAAAAAAAAAAAAAAAAAACAAAAATTAGCCGGGCTGTAGCAGGACAAGCCACAGACAAAACCCCTCAGATACCAAGTTAAAGAAGGAAGGGCTTTATTCGGCCAGGAACTTCAGCAAGACTCATGTCTCTAACAATCGAGCTCCCTGAGTGAGCAATTCCTGTCCATTTTAAGGGCTCACAACTCTAAGGGGGTCTGCGTGAGAGGGTCGTGATTGATTGAGCAAGCAGAGGGTACGTGACTGGGGGATGCATGTTCCGGTAATTAGAACGGAACAGAACAGGACAAGGATTTTCACAGTGCTTTTCTATACAATGTCTGTAATCTATAGATAATATAACCAATTAGGTCAGGAGTCAATATTTACCAGGCCCAGGGTGTGGCACCAGGCTGTCTGCCTGTGGATTTCATTTCTGCCTTTTAGTTTTTACTTCTTTCTTTGGAGGCAGAAATTGGGTATAAGACAATATGAGGGGTGGTCTCCTCCCTTAGGCATGGTGGTACATGCCTGCAATCTCAGCTACTCAGGAGGCTGAGGCAGGAGAATCACCTAAACCCAGGAGGCAGAGGGTAGAGTGAGCTGAGATCACGCCACTGCACTCCAGCCTGGGCAAAAGAGCAAGACTTTGTAAAAAAAAAAAAACAAAAAACAAAAAACAAAACAAAAACACCAACTGCTCAGGAAAAAATGGTAACGCCTTTCGTGTGCCTTTGTTCAGACACTTAGTAGCTTGTTCTGGGGAAGTTTCCCCACTTGATGACCCAGACCTCCCACAAAACAAATAAAAATCTGGCAGTGACTTGGTTAATGAAACTACTGATAAGGGGTCAATTGGCCTCTTACCTTCCTCATAAGCTACCCAACCCAGACCAAAAATAGGCTAGTGTGGGTGTGGACTCCAAGCTGTCCCATAGCAGGACAGGCAGGGAAGCTTGTGTAACCCCAACAAATAAATCAAGGCCTGTGTGCTTCTGCTTTGAGGCCTGTTGCCATGTGGAACCCACACTAA
>NC_045438.1:116683756-116692633 GCF_002776525.5 Piliocolobus tephrosceles | reverse complement strand
TGTGTGCTTCTGCTTTGAGGCCTGTTGCCATGTGGAACCCACACTAATCAGACACACGAATCTGCCTCCCAAGACCTTGAAAGATAATTTATGTCTTTATGAAGCCTGGTGAAAAGGAAGTTTTATCACACTTAATAAAAAAATATATACTTAAAAAAAAAATCCTACTTGGACAGCTCATTCCTGAGTTCCCTCCATCCAAGCTGCTGCTCTCTAAATCTCTCTTATCTATTCCTGGCAAACCCTAAAAGCCCCTTTCATCTACCTTCTGAGTGTATTCCTTCCTTTACAAGTATATATGCAAAAAAAAATTTGTGTGTAAATTAAATTTGTCTTTCTCTGCACTTTCAATTCTCCTTCCCTCATAGTAAACATCACACAAAGGGCAAACACAGACTCCTTAATAGAGTGGAGTGTGTGGGGGAAGGTAAAGTTTCATCCTGTCACACTTGGATGGGTAAATATATTTTTAATGCTATATTTGACTGTGGCACACTTCACCAGGTGAGAACCCAGTAATAAATTAAAATGTTTGAATTGCCCCTTCTTTGCAGCTGCCGTCTCATTCTTATGATCACCCACCCCATTCTCAGTCTCCTCATTGTCTATTAAAGTGTTTCCATGGTGCTTTGCAACAGACCTGACTACTTTCCACTTCCTTTCTTTTCTTTCTTCTTCTTCTTCTTCTTCTTTTTTTTTTTTTTTTTTTTTTTGAGACAGAATTTCGCTCTTGTGCAGGCTGGAGTGCAATGGCGCTATCTCGGCTCACCGCAACCTCTGCCTCCCAGGTTCAAATGATTCTTCTGCCTCAGCCTCCCCAGTAGCTGCGAATACAGGCATGTGCCACCATGCCTGGCTAATTTTGTATTTTTAGTAGAGATGGGGGTTTCTCCATGTTGGTCAGTCTGGTCTCGAACTCTTGACCTCAGGTGATCCACCCGCCTCGACCTCCCAAAGTGCTGGCATTACAGGTGTGAGCCACCACACCAGGCTCCACTCCTCCTTTCAAAGAAGTCTTGTTGACCTGCCCTATAAAGGAGAACACATGAATGTGAGGTGCAGGCTTATGCATATACATAAATATAATTTTGCATATCATTTCAGTGAGTTCATGGACCCCTGGATAAACTCCAGTTAAAGACCACTTATTTAGTCTTCTTGCCTAACGAGCTCTCAGTTCCTGAAATTCTGATTCCAAGATTTTATTTATTTTTATTTTCTGAGACAGAATCTCGCTCTCCCAGGCTGGAGTGCAATGGCGTGATCTCAGCTCACTGCAACCTCTGCCTCCCAGGTTCAAGTGATCCTCCCGCCTCAGTCTCCCAAGTAGCTGGGATAACAAGCATGCACCAGCACTCCTGGCTAGTTTTTGTATTTTCAGTAGAGACGGGGTTTCACCATGTTGGCCAGGCTGGCCTCAGTGATCCGCCCGCTTCGGCCTTTCAAAGTGCTAGGATTACAGGCCTGAGTGACTGCACCTGGCTTTTGATGCCAAAATTTTTAGCTAACCTAATAGACACTTAGATGCCTGCAATAGGATGCAAAATCATGTTTTTTTTTTTTTTTTTTTTTTTTTTTCTGGCAAAAGACTATTGGCAAGTGAATAGTCTTTATAAATTGCATAAAGCATATGTAGATTGTGTACTAAAGAAGTCAACATTTTTATTCATTCATTTGTTCGTTTGTTGATTACTCATTCATTTTACAAATATTTGTTTAGGCACTACTATTTTGGAGTAACACATTTATGTAAAATCAACCTCCAACTTTAAAAATCAGACCAGTTAATGGGAAGAACCAATATGTAAATAGACAGTTAACAATAGTGTGCTATGACTGACGGTGCTGAGGGAGCCTCAGAGAAAGCGAAGGGTGAGGAGAGGGTGACGTGGAGAGAGCACCTAATTCAGCCTGGGAGTTGGGCATGGGCTGAGAGTGATTTCCGGCAGAGCTTCTGGGAGAAGGTGATACATAAACTGTATCTTGGGGGAATTCTTAGAGTTTTCAGAAGGCAAGATTGGAAGAAAGATAATCTCTCTAGATGGAGTAGTATTTTCAAAGAGCCAGAGACAGAAAAGAGCATAGTGCATTGGAAAGCTTGTCATTGGTTTGCTTCGGCTGGAATGGAGTGTGGATATGGAGACATGGCAGGAGCTGGAGCAAGGGCCACTTCACACAGGTTGTGAAATGCTAGTTGAAGGAACTTACTCTTTTTTTTTTTTTTTTTGAGACGGAGTCTCGCTCTGTCGCCCGGGCTGGAGTGCAGTGGCCGGATCTCAGCTCACTGCAAGCTCCGCCTCCCGGGTTTACGCCATTCTCCTGCCTCAGCCTCCCAAGTAGCTGGGATTACAGGCGCCAGCCACCTCGCCTGGCTAGCTTTTTGTATTTTTTAGTAGAGACGGGGTTTCACCGTGTTAGCCAGGATGGTCTCAAACTCCTGACCTCGTGATCCGCCCGTCTCGGCCTCCCAAAGTGCTGGGATTACAGGCTTGAGCCACCACGCCCGGCCGGAACTTACTCTTTATCTCAATGGGGTGTGGAGCCTCTGAAAGCTATTTAGCAAGGCATGATGTAATCAGATTTGCATGCAGCATGGGGAGGTACAGTGGTAATCACACCCATACATGGGGATTGTTTCTATATACATTGCATTTAAAATTGGAAAATAATAAAGAATTAAAATTGTGAATCACTTGCTTTTCATAAACTAAAATAGTTACCAGGCTATGCATTTAATAACAGCACTCTCAGCTACTTGTTGTCCAGGCCTGAGTACAATGGTGCGATCTCAGCTCACCGCAACCTCCACCTCCCGGGTTCAAGTGATTCTTCTGCCTCAGCCTCCCGAGTAAATGGGATTGCAGGCATGCACCACCATGCCTGGCTAGTTTTTTGTATTTTTAATAGAGACAGGGTTTCTCCATGTTGGTCAGGCTGATCTCAAACTCCCCACCTCAGGTGATCCACCTGCCTCGGCCTCCCAAAGTGCTGGGATTACAGGCGTGAGCCCGGCCTGCTACTTGCTTTTAAATATTATTTTGAGGCTGGGCGCGGTGGCTCAAGCCTGTAATCCCAGCACTTTGGGAGGCCGAGACGGGCGGATCACGAGGTCAGGAGATCGAGACCATCCTGGCTAACACGGTGAAACCCCGTCTCTACTAAAAAATACAAAAAGCTAGCCGGGCGAGGTGGCGGGCGCCTGTAGTCCCAGCTACTTGGGAGGCTGAGGCAGGAGAATGGCCTAAACCCGGGAGGCGGAGCTTGAAGTGAGCTGAGATCCGGCCACTGCACTCCAGCCCCGGCAACAGAGCGAGACTCTGTCTCAAAAAAAATAAATAAATAAATAAAATAAAATAAAGTAAATATTATTTTGAATGGTGTTAATGCCAGAGCTGAGGAAATAGCACATATAACTCACATCCCAGGTTATCTTTGTCCTAGCTAGAACGCTATATAACCTCTAATACCAATGCAGATTTAAGTATTGTAGTGCTTCTTTATAATTTTATATTTATTTCCAATTTCTCTTTATTTTTTCCAATAATTACATTTTTAGTTTAAAAAAGAGAAAAAATATAAAGGAAGAAAACATTCATAGGACAGGTATATCATTAAATGAATATTTTACTTACATGTTTATAATGTTTTTATGAATATAATACCTCTTCCCTGTGGTCTATGTCTGTGGTCTATGCTTTACTTTCCAGCCAAATTTTAGGAAACTGCATCAGAATTTAAGTCAAGGAAGTGAGTAATGCATGTGAATATTATCTGTTATTGTGAAGGGGTGGCCTGCCCCTCCACACCTGTGGGCGTTTCTCGTTAGGTGGAACGAGAGACTTGAGAAAAGAAATGAGACACAGAGACAAAGTATAGAGAAAGAAAAAGTGGGCCCAGGGGACCAGAGCTTAGCATACAGAGGACCCATGCCAGCACCGGTCTCTGAGTTCCCTCAGTATTTATTGATCATTATCTTTACCATCTTAGAAAAAGGGAAGTGGCAGGATAATAGGATCATTGTAGGGGGAAGGTCAGCAGTAAGACATATGTATAAAGATCTCTGTGACATAAGTTTAAGGAAAAGTGCTGTGCCTTGATATGCATATGTGAACATCTCCATAAACCTTTTTAGTGCATAAAGAGCAGCATTGCGCTAGCAAGTCCCACCTTTTGCCCTAAGGCGGTTTTCTCCTTTCTCAGTAAACAGAACCTACAATCCTTTTACACGGAGATGTTCCATTGCCCCGGGATGGGCAGGAGACAGATGCTTTTCTCTATCTCAACTGCCAAGAGGCCTTCTTTCCTCTTATACTAGTCCTCCTCAGCACAGACCCTTCACGGGTGTCAGGCTGATCAGGTCTTTCCCTTCCCACGAGGCCATATTTCAGACTATCACATGGGGAAAATCCTTGGACAATACCTAGCTTTCCTAGGCAGAGGTCCCTGCGAACTTTGGCAGTGTACGTGTCCCCGGGTACTTGAGATTAAGGGAATGGTGATGACTTTTCACAAGCATACTGCCTTCAGGCAGTTATTTAACAAAGCACACCCTGCACAGCCCAAAATCCATTAAACCTTGAGACACCACAGCACATGTCTCTTGCAAGGACAGTTGGGGGTAGGGTCACAGATTAACAGCATCTCAAATACAGAACAAAATGGAGTCTCTTATGTCTACTTCTTTCTATATAGACACAGTAACAGTCTGATCTTTCCTTCTTTTCCCCACATTACCGGTATACTGCAACAGGAAAAAATAAAACCTAAGTGACTGAATGACTCAATGTCTATTTCAATCTCCTTTGAGTATGCCTTCCCGTAACGCAGAATTGGAAAGCCAAAAACTACATTTTCCAGATTCCTCCAGGTAGAGTTTCTAAAGATGTGACTTAGGTTGTGACAGTTAGACACATTGACATAAGACTACAATTTCAGAGTTGAATAAGTTGTTGGGGGGCAAGGGGGACAGGACAGGAAGCATCTTTTCTGCTTGTGAAGAGCAGAGCAACTCTAGGTTGTGAGTTTGCTAGCTCATTGGCACTCCCTAATTGTGGCAGAAGCAGCAAATCCCCTGGTAACTCAGTTCTGAGTGTGACTTTGTTCCTAGTAATTCAGCCTCAAATTCACCTCTTCAGCTCTTCCACTGATGGTGTAAGCCAATTAACACCTTGCAATAATCCTTTTGGCTTAAACTAGCTAGGGTAGGCTATGCTTCCTGCACCTGAACCATGACCAGTATAGTCAGAGAAACCTGAACCTTTGAGAAAAAGCTTGAGAAGCAGCCAGAAAAGTAGCAGTAAAACCAGTACAGGCTGCTACCCTAAAATCAAGGCAGAAGAGAGTTTCAATAAGCAATGAAACACTGCGGAGAGGCCAAGATACACACAAATATGAAGTAAAAACGATTCAGCTAGGAAGTCACAGATGATGTGGAGAGGAACCATTTCATGGAGTAACAGGGGAGGAAGCCATATTGCAGGTGGTTTAGGAGAGTCTTCCATTTTATTTGGACTTAATTTTTTTGAGACTGGTCTCGATCTGTTGCCCAGGCTGGAGTGCAGTGGCGTGATGTCGGCTCACTGTAACCTCCGCCTCCCGGGTTCAAGCAATTCTTTGCTTCAGCCTCCTGAGTAGCTGGGATTACAGACTTGCATCACCACGCCCAGCTAATTTTTGTATTTTTAGTAGAGGTGGGGTTTCACCATGTTGGCCAGGTTGGTCTCAAACTCCTGACCTCGTGACCCACTCGCCTTGGCCTCCCAAAGTGCTGGGATTACAGGCGTGAGCCAGCGTGCCCGGCCTGGACTCAATTTATGAAGTAAGAGTCAGGTGCTGACTACATGATTTGAGAGGTACAGGAAGGTTTTTACAATTCCTATTAGTGTGCCTAGAAGCCGACATGGTGGCCCAATCAGGAGGTAGGAATTTTTCTTCTGTCATCATCTATTAAAGGGGCTCTAACGCCAACTCTGCCACTGGGAGTTCTGTGAAATTATTCTCTGAACTTCCTGATTTGTTTTTCTAAGACCAGCCCAGAGGGCACAAAAGAACCAGCGGGTAGGCAAGTGTAGGAGCAAAACCGCACATTTGTTTTTGGTCACTTAAGGTGTGGGGGAGAAGTCTGTCGGCCTCCGGCGAAGGAGGCCGGCAGAGTCCCCAGTGGGGCTCTCGGACGGACTTCCCACAGTCCCCACATCCCAACAGGACTGGGGCTGTGAGAAGGCCACCGGGCTGTGAGAAGGCCGCCAGGGCTGTGACAAAGCTGCCGGGGCTGTGAGAAGGCCGCGTGGCTCAATGGCGGAGAGCGGCTTTTCTAGGAGTGGGAGGGCAATAGGTGGGGCACGGGCGTGTCAGGGGCGTTCCGCAGGTGCGACCAGGTAAATCTTGGTCTCTTCGGATTGATGTCACCTGGCGCATGCCCAGTTGGTCTGCACCTTCCCGGGTCGCCGGCTGCATTTTCGCGGGCGCGGGAAAAGTTGGGAGAGGGGATGAAGAACCCGGAAGTGCACCATCTTGCCTCCATTCGTCCAAACAGTCCAACCTTTTATTGATAATAGTGACACAGGGGCGCCGTGGTCTGTCTGGCTACTTCCTGCTGTTAAGGGGCGTTGTTAAGGTCGGGGCCCATGGTTGGTATTTGGACGTACGGATGAAGAATAAAATAAGGCAAAGTATTAGTATAGGAATGAGGAATGGAAGCATTTGTTGGATTCTGGGCAAAACCCAGAAGGAAGGTCCTGGCAAGGTTGGGGAGTATGAGATAGTTAAGAAAATTTAGTAAGTTTGAGGCGAGTGGGGGAAAGCCAAACTGATTTCCACTGATTGCTTTCGGTAGGGGCCCTTTTTAGTTGGGAATGAGGAATGAGTGCGCAAAGTACTTGTTGGCCAGGCAGCAATTAAGGATTGGAGTTTTTGTGGAGTGGATGGCTTTCCACTTACTCCTACTACAGAGATATTGGGTGGAAGGCTAGGTCCAGAGGAGGACGGCAAAAACAGAATAGGTAGCCTCGCTGTTGATTAAAAAAGTAATTGTCTTACCCGCTACCAGGAGAGTTACCCGTGGCTTGGCGAAGGTGATGGGGGTCCCCGAGTCTCAGCACCTTCAGTTGTCGTCGTCCAGATGTCGGAGCTGGAAGGAGCTCCCAGGATCCTGGGAAAGGGGGTCACGTGGAGACGCAGCACCTGTTCTCAGGGTGGGGCAATCAGACTTCCAGTGCCCTCCCTGCTGGCAAGCAGGGCAGGGGGTTGCTGGTGGACGAGGGTTAGGACATTCACTGGCCTAATGTCCTGATGCCTTGCACTTATAGCAAGGCTGCGTTGGGGATCGGGGACCTTGCGGACACCTGTTGGCATAGTGTCCTGCCTTGCCGCACTTATAGCAGGCAGGCTCCTTTTGTAGCTTTGGAGTCTGTGGGGTATGTGCTCTCTGGCCTGGGGTTATGACTGGGCTGTAAAGCCGAAAGCCGCTGCTAGGAGCTGTAACTCAGCCGTCTCCTCTCTGGAGCTATAGACCTTAAAGGCTAATTTAACTAGGTCTTGTATTGGTGTCTGAGGACCATCCTCTACCTTTTGAAGTTTTTTACGAATGTCAGGAGCTGATTGAGAAATGAAATAAGATGCCAAAATAGTGGCCCCTGTGGGGGAGGCTGGATCTAACTGGGTATACTGGGTTAGAGCCTCAGTCAGTTTAGGGTAGAGGTTAGGATAACCTGGAGGTCATGCCAAGTTAAGTCATAGGCCTGACAAAGGTATCTAAATTCCTTTATGTATATGGTAGGATTAGCTGAGAAATCACCTAAACGCTTCTCAATTTTGGAAAGATCGGCCAATGAAAAAGGGACATGTACTCTGACTACCCCCTCCGCCCCAGCCACCTCTCACAAAGGTGCTAACACTGTAGGAGGGTGTGGGCAGAGATAGGGGACTCAAGACAGCCAGTTGGGGGCCCCGAAGGAGGCACGGGACCGAGTGGATTACTAGTAGATAAGGAGGAGGAAGGAGGAGAGTCTGGACGGGGGGAGGAGGAGGAGTCTGGGCAGGAAGGGAGGGTGTGGGGAGAGCGGGGAGAGAAGGAGTATAGGGAGGAGAGCCTAAGGCCCAAAAGCCTTGTATGTAAATTTCGGACCACTTGCCTAGCTGCTGGCAGAAATTGCTGAGGTCGATCACACCACAGTGGAAAGGAAAATTAACCGCTTCCTCCTAAGGTCTTGTTCAAGCTGTAAGGTATTTAAATTGGCTAGGAGGCACCCTAAGGGGGTGCTCTTTGGAAATTTGGACTGGGGGGGTTTCCCGTTTGTTTCCTCTTTACTTACACAATGGACACAATGGAAATGGAAGTGGATCTCTACCAGCAGAGACAGACTGGAGGCTCATGGAGCCAAAGTGGAGATTACCTTCAGGCGGACGTCTCCGTTCTGAAAGGGTCTCCCAAGCCACTTGGTGGCTCCAAATGGACCTCGGACCTGCGCAGGATTTTGGCTGAGGGACACAATGGACACAATGGAAATGGAAGCGGATCTCTGCCTGGCTTCAAAGCGTCCTTTGGAACCAGCAGAGACAGACTGGAGGCTCATGGAGCCAAAGTGGAGATTACCTTCAGGCGGACGTCTCCGTCCTGAAGGGGTCTCCCGAGCCACTTGGTGGCTCCAAATGGACCTCGGACCTGCACAGGATTTCTGGCCGAGGGAGGTAAAGAGGAGACAAGTGCACTTACCCCAGAGACGCCATGAGAGTGAGGGAAGCGGGTCTCAGGTCCTGGTCCGTCTGCGGCGTGGGAGCAGGAGGAGGTTCCTCAACCCCTAGAGGCCTGAGGAGGGGTCTCCTCCCCAGGTCTTCGCACCAACTGATTTGTTTTTTTTTTTCTTTTTTTTTTTTTTT
>NC_045438.1:116667074-116683656 GCF_002776525.5 Piliocolobus tephrosceles | reverse complement strand
CTCCGCCTCCCAGGTTTACGCCATTCTCCTGCCTCAGCCTCCCGAGTAGCTGGGACTACAGGCACCAGCCACCTCGCCAGGCTAACTTTTTGTATTTTTTAGTAGAGACAGGGTTTCACCGTGTTAGCCAGGATGGTCTCGAACTCCTGACCTCGTGATCCGCCCGTCTCAGCCTCCCAAAGTGCTGGGATTACAGGCTTGAGCCACCGCGCCCGGCCTGATTTGTTTTTTCTAAGACCACCCCAGAGTGGGCACGAAAGAACCAGCGACCAGGCAAGGGTAGGAGCAAAACCGCACATTTATTTTTGGTCACTTAAGGTGTGGGGGAGAAGTCTGTCGGCCTCCAGCGAAGGAGGCCAGCAGAGTCCCCAGTGGGGCTCTCCGACGGACTTCCCACAGTCCCGACATCCCGACAGGACTGGGGCTGTGAGAAGGCCGCGGGGCTGTGAGAAGTCCTCCGGGGCTGTGAGAAGGCCGCTTGGCTCAATGGCGGAGAGCGGCTTTTCTAGGAGTGGGAGGGCAATAGGTGGGGCACGGGCGTGTCAGGGGCGTTCCGCAGGTGCGACCATGTAAATCTTGGTCTCTTCGGATTGACGTCACCTGGCGCATGCCCAGTTGGTCTGCACCTTCCCGGGTCGCCAGCTGCATTTTCGCGGGCGCAGGAAAAGTTGGGAGAGGGGATGAAGAACCCGGAAGTGCACCATCTTGCCTCCATTCGTCCAAACACTTCCATTTTAAAAGAGAAAAAGATCTTAATGGGCATATGGCCAGGTGCAGTTGCTCGCACCTGCAATTCTGGTACTTTGGGAGGCCAAGGTGGGAGAATTGCTTGAGCCCAGGACTTTGAGACCAGCCTGGGCAACACAGCAAGACTCCATCTCTAAAAAAAGAAAAATACAAGAATTAGCTGGGTATGGTGGTATATACCTGCAGTCCCCACTACTCAGGAGGCTGAGGTGGGAGGATTGCTTGAGCTAAAGAGGTCGAGGCTGCAGTGAGCTAGGATTGAGCCACTGTACTCCAGCCTGGGCGATGGAGTGAGACTGTCTCAAAATAATAATAATAATAATAAATAAATAAATAAAAAGAAAGAAAAGACAAGACAAAGAAAACAGGCATACTAATACCTGTCCTGCCTTCTGCACAGTCAGAATGGTGAAAGAGATAAGAGCATAGGATTTGGACTTGGTCAGACCCAGGCCTTAATCCTGATTTTGCCCCTAGTTAGCTGTGTGACCTTGGGCAAGTTATGTATACCTAGCTTTCTCCTCTGGAAATTAGGGATAAGAGTATCAGCTTCACAGTGGTTATGATGATTAGTTGAGGCATGTAAAGCATTCAGCACAGCGACTGGCATGTAGCAAGCTCTAAGAAAATGACAGTTCATTTCATAAGTGGTCCAAAATACCTTTTGGGGGACAATGCTCACTAGTGTTTTATTCACAGGGTTGCTGGCCAAATGAGAAAATGTACAGGAAAGCAAAATGTAATAGGCCTATTATCAGGATGAAAATACACGTGAGAAAGGTCATACCTTAAACCGCAAATTTTCTGGGTTTCTTGACAACTAGATTGTGCTACAGAGTTGGTAGGGTAGGGAGGAAGAGGAGAAGCTGAATTTCAACTGCCGCAGTTTTTCCTGGGGCGGGCCCTTGTTAGAAAAATAGACACTCTACCATAGACAGGCAGTTGATTCATGTATACCTGTTGGATAAAAAAGAAAACCATGTGGCTGGTGGAGCTGAGAAAGTGGAAGGAGTAAAGGGAGCAGAAGATATATTGCTTGAAATTAGGCAAAAGTTCCATGTATCAAAAACCTCATTCTGACCCACTTCATCACCAAACCTCCTGCTCAGAGGCCTCTGCCTGGGCTTTTGCAGAAAACATGTACAAACTCTATGCAAAGTAAGAATCCAAAATAGCTTATTTAGAAATAAATCACCTGCTTGTACAAATAGGAAGATCTGAAATCCCTGGAGTTGGGCAAGTGAGTTCCTTGCTTCCTTGCCTAGCCGAGCCTCCTCCTGGCCCCCCAGTACCACAAAGGGGTGGAATTACACTCCATTCTCTCCAGCCTCTTTGCTTTTATTTTTCCTTTTATTTTATTTTATTTTACTTTTTTTGGAGATGGAGTCTTGCTCTGTCGCCCAGGCTGGAGTGCGGTGGCCGGATCTCAGCTCACTGGAAGCTCCACCTCCCAGGTTTATGCCATTCTCCTGCCTCAGCCTCCCAAGTAGCTGGCACTACAGGTGCCCGCCACCTCACCCGGCTAGTTTTTTGTATTTTTTAGTAGAGACGGGGTTTCACCATGTTAGCCAGGATGGTCTCGATTTCCTGACCTTGTGATCCTCCCGTCTAGGCCTCCCAAAGTGCTGGGATTACAGGCTTGAGCCACCGCGCCCGGCAGAAGCTTTTTGAGAATATACAATAAATTATAGTTAACCACATTTGCCCTACAGTGCTGCAAAGCACCAGAACTCTCACCCTCCTCCCCACCCTCACCCACCCTTCCTATCCTCTAATACTTATAATTCTGCTCTCTACTTCCATGGGCTCAAAAAATTTATTTTATCTCCCACACGAGTGAGATCATGCAGTATTTGTCTTTCTGTGCTTGGTGTATTTCACTTAACATAATGTCCTCCAGGCTCATCTATGCCACGAAGGACAGGATTTTCTTCTTTTTTATTCCAACCCCTTTTCTTTGCTCCTTCTCATGGGAACACATCAATAAAGGCACCTACTGGTGGCCAAAGGGGGCCCCCTGATGCCACCACCCCATTCCCTACCCCACCCTTTATCGCATCCTTTATTCCTGTCAGAGACTAAACAGAGACAGGGGAATGAGTTTTCACTGTGGATTACTTAATTTTTTCAGGTCACAGTGTTCTAATCAGCAATCATCCATCTTTCTGTTACCTCATTCTGTGAGGCGAAGAATTTAAAGCCTGCTCGAATTCAAGGTCAGGCTGCCTTCTGCAGCTGGAGGCATCCCCAGCAGGCCAAGTCTTCACTGTCTCGGCTGGTGTCAGGGACCCTTAGGGAGTGGACAGACTAGCATGTGAACCGAGGCAGTGTGACCAGCCTTGCCACCTGTTTCACACGTGGCACTGCTGGCTGAGTCAGTCTGCTAAGAAATAGAGCCCTGGAAATGGTCAGAGAAGGCTTTGTAAATCTCTTCTGATTGCTAACCTCTGAGACCTCACAGCCTATAATTTCCCAAGACAGACCTGTTATTACAAACACTCAACCTAGTAATCACTGCCCAAGCCCAGGTGTCCTGAAGAAGTAGGATGTAAGCTTGCATTGAAAAAGGAAAGCCCAGCAAAGCCCAAAGACATTCTGTGGAACAGATGACATGGATACATTGTACTGCCTTCCTCCAGCTTCCCACAGCATCTACCAAAGTCCTGGCAAACCATCAAATTAGGCTTATAGGTAACTGCCCTTTCTGTAGGCTACATTCAAATTTTTCTAAGAGATAATCTGATTTCATTCAATTCAACCCAGTGAGTTTACACATTTATTTTAGCATCTATTCTCTGCTTGGCACTGTGCGGATGAGGCATCAGGTCAGCGTACACTCGACGGAATTGTAGAAATGAGAACCTTTACTTTTTCACAGTGAAGACCGACGAAGCTGACAAGAATGCTTTTGGTCTTCCTCCCCTCTACCCCAGACTCTCCCAAAGCCATACTTTTCTCTCTCTCTCGCTCGCTCTGGGGAAAGAAAAATTGAAAATGTTTATCTCAGACTTTTTCCAAGAATTTGAACCTCACAGGGAACATTGCTTCGTCATTAATATTTTCTTTCATTTCAACCTCTTTCCACCTGCCCGAAAAACATGTTTGAATCTAACCCACCCCTACTGTTCTTTCTCTACCTTCATTTCTTCCTGGGATACAGTTTTTCATCTTTTGATCATGCAATTAATCATTCACTCATTAATTTAACAAGCACTTAGTGATGCACAGTATGAGTAAGGCCCTTTCCTAGGCTGAAGACAAAAATGAAGAAAGCCTTGTTCCTGTAATGAAGCAGTCCCCAACCTTTTTTGACACCAGGAATTGTGTGGCCTAAGTGGGTTACATATTCCCTCTGAGACTCGGTTTATCCAAAGATTCTGTCAACTGGGAATAACTATGTATTTGAGAGTTACGGTGAGGGTTAAATGATATGTTGTGTGAAAAGCTGTCACATGGTCAGTGCTAAGCAAATATTAGTCACCTTTCCTTTCATGACACTATACACTCTTAGCTCTTTGCCTATTCCTCAGATTGCTTAACCTAGAATTTCTTTGCTGGATCTGTGTCCTCCCTATCCCCCTGAATTGTAGGCATTACTTAATAGAAATTTGTTTTTACGGGTTACCCAGGATTCCCTCACCAAAATTCCAGGGAAAGTTCAGGACTGTAGTTTGGAGACCCTGCCCCTTCCCACGTCTAGCACCATCCCTCATCCCCAGCCTGAGTGGTCTTGGGAGAGCAGAACTAGGGTGACATGTGACCCAGGCTTGGCCAATCAGAGCCTTGCATTCTCCTGAAAGAACAACGATTGGTTCAGTGATGGGCAGGAGACTCCTCTAGACTTCTTGGCTTATATGAGCCACGAATTCCTCTCTTTGCTTAAGCTCTTTGGATTGGGCTTTCTGACACTTACAAGCAAAGGAGTTTGAACTGAGAGAGAAATAAGTTAACACTCACTCTTCATTCATTTAACAAATGCTTACTAAGCATGTTCCATGTACTAAAGACTGTGCTAAGAACTGGAGATACAATAGTGGTAGATGCCATCCCTATCTTCAAGAAGCTTATCGTTTAACAAGAGAAAAGTGAGTAGGTAATGGTAATACCGTGCTGTTGGAACTACAGAAAGGGGCTGTACCACATGCTACTAAAGCCCATAGAGGGGACAATCTAAGTTGGTGTCATGGAAGGCTTTCCAGAGTGTGTAATCTACATGGAGACCCAAAATATACATGGCTAGGCAATGATAAGGGGAGGGGTGAAGAGTGTTTCATGCAGTGAGAAATAGTAAGCAAAGGCTTAGAGAAAATAGCACACGGCATTTTTGGAGACCTGTAAGGAGTGTAATAGTGTTCTAGGGAGAAGGTCAATCAAGAATCTAGAGAGGTAAGCAAGAGCTAAACCATGAAAGACTCTGTAAGCTTAAGGAGTTTCAGTGACAATTTGAAAGGCTTTGAGCAAGCACGTAGGAGGAAATGGTCACCTACTGCTGCATACACGAATGTGTCATCCATTCCTACAGCTGTAAATCTCCTCCACTTCTAGGTAGATTATGTTCCAATCTATGTCTCAGGCCTTGTCCTGAGCTCCAGGTAGGTAACGCCATGTGGATTTCCTATGGGAATTTCAGATAAATCTCTATCTTCCTCCCTTCTCTTAAGTCCTCAGATTCAGTAATAGCATTGTCTTCTTTCCAGTCTGACTGGCTTTCAGGCTCTGAGTCATCTTTATTTCCTCCCTTCCCTACACCATACTCAATGGCTGCCAAGTCATGGCAATTATATATTCAGAATGTCTCTTCCATTTTTATGTGAACTGAAGGAATTATATTCTTAATTTCCCAGAAAGCTTTTTTATCTTTCTTCTTCTGGTAACTGAGCTGGGTACGTGACCCAGGCCTGGCTGCTCATAGTGTATGTGGCAGACAGACACTAGGGTGACCCCCACAGGATCCCCACTTCCTGGCATTCACGCCTTCATGTGACCCTCTCTCCGTAATTGTGGGCTATAACTCCGTAAGTGTGGACTATAACTTCCTTTTATGCAATAGACTATGGCAAAGGTGAGATGATGTCATGTTCATAATTACATTACATTGTATGAGATCCATCTTGCTAGGAGACTTGCTCTGGAGACTTTAATTGCTGTTCTGATGAAATACGTAGCCATGTTGGGGAAAGCCTACCTGACAAGGAACTGTGGGCAGCTTCTAGGAGGTGAAGACAGCCTCCAGCCAACAGCCAGTAAGAATCCACAGACCGGCCATGCGTGGTGGCTCATGGCTGTAATTCCAGCACTTTGGGAGGCGGAGGTGGGCAGATTACGAGGTCAGGAGATCGAGACCGTCCTGGCTAACATAGTGAAACCCCGTCTCTACTAAAAGTACAAAAAATCAGCCGGGTGTGGTGGCGGGTGCCTGTAGTCCCAGTCACTCGGGAGGCTGAGGCTGGAGAATGGCGTAAACCTGGGAGGTGGAGCTTGCAGTGAGCCCAAGTCGCGCCACTGCACTCTAGCCTGAGAGACAGAGCGAGACTCCATCTCAAAAAAAAAAAAAAAAAAATCCACAGACCTCAGTCCTACAGCTACAAGGAAATAAATTCTGTCAACAACCTCAGTGAGCTTAGAATAAGATCTTTTGCCATTGAGCCTCCATGTGAAAACCCAGCATTGGCCAACCCCTTGATTTCAGCCTTGCAGAAAATCCAGGTAAGCTGTGCCAGGAGCTTTACTCCTGACTTATAGAAACTGTGAGATAAGGAATGCATCTTGGGTTGAAAAATTACCTATTGGTTACAATGTGCATTATTCAGGTGATGGGTACACTAAAAGCCAAGACTTCACCACTATTCAATGTATGCATATAGGAAACCTGCACTTGTGCCCCCCAAATATAGAAAAAAAATATTTGTGCCCCCCAAATAAAAAAAATAAAAAATAAAAAAGAAATGCATCATGTTTTAAGTCACTAAGTTAGTGATAAATTTTTATGCAGCAATAGGAAACAATACGATGTTCCATTCTCATTGCCTGGAAGATACGTTAGTTGCATACATACTGACCAGTTTTCTCTATGTTCTTTCTGTTAGAATACTAATTATGTTTTAGATATTGGAAATCCATGTGCTTTGAGAGCACCTCTCCAACTCTAGGAGGGTATAGGGTTAATTGGTCCAAGCCAGCCATATTTTATCCAATTTGCCTCACCAACGACAGGCTGTGCCAGCATGTGTATCCTAATCCATATTTAAGATGATATTTCCTGGGACACTTTCCTCACCCTTAATATGGATGCAAGTCAAAGACTTGCTTCTTCCTGCCCTGGACTTTTGCTACTTGATATGATTCTGGGATATACAGCAGCCATCTTGCGCTTGAAGGGAAAGTTAAGAGAACAGCAGAGAAGCCTACCAGGGACCCTGATGTTATTGAGTCACTATATCTATCTATCTGTCTATCTATCTATCTATCTATCTATCTATCTATCTATCTTTTTTTTCTTTTTTTCTTTTTTTTTTTTTTTGAGACAGAGTCTTGCTCTGTCTCCAGGCTGGAGTGCAGTGGCGCAATGTTGGCTGGCTGTAACCTCCGCCTCTTGGGTTCAAGCAATTCTCCTACCACAGCCTGCTGAGTAGCTGGGATTATAGGCACATGCCACCACACCAGGCTAATTTTTGTATTTTTAGTAAAGATGGGGTTTCACCATGTTGGCCAGGATAATCTTGATCTCTTTTTTGTTGTTGTTGTTTTGAGATGGAGTCTCGCCCTGTCACCCAGGCTGGAGTGCAGTGGCACGATCTTGGCTCACTGCAAGCTCCACCTCCCGGGTCCATGCCATTCTCCTGTCTCAGTGTCGTGAGTAGCTGAGACTATAGGTGCCCGCCACTACACCCGGCTAATTTTTTGTATTTTCAGTAGAGATGGGGTTTCACCATGTTAGCCAGGGTGGTCTCGATCTCCTGACGTTGTGATCTGCCTGCCTCTGCCTCCCAAAGTGCTGGGATTGCAGGCGTGAGCCACTGCGCCCAGCCTGAGTCACTGTATTAACCTCATAACTTCTTGTAAGTAAAATATTATATCATCCTCATTATTTTAGCCATTTTTAAATGTGTATCAGTAGCTCCCAGCCAAAAGCACTCTAACTGAAACCTTGTAAAAGATTCAGAGCAAGAAATGGGCATGTCACCAAAACAGGGCCTCTCAGAGTTGATTGATGTCCAGATTCTGGACAAAATTCTTTAGGCTTGCTAAGTTGGAGAAGGAAGTGAATCCCAAACTAATGGGCACTGTCTTTACCACCACATTCACAGGGCCTCTGTGCAGAAATGAATGAGGCCAAACTCATGGAGAGAGGGAGAGACATGGCAGTAATAAATCACCATGCTGTCACTGAAGCTTTGGTGTCCTGTAGCTCATTTTGTTTGGTTCTTTTAAATAACCTCACATTCTTTCCAGCTATGTCAACTAATAAATGCATTCTTTTGCTTACCTGACGTTGCGCTCTATTTCTATCACTTGCACTGAAAGTAACCCAAGAATGCACTTTCTTTTCTGCCCCTCTAGAGTCCACAGCCAGCTGACATAATTTATTGCCCATTAGTTGATCTCTCTCACCCTTTAGTCCATTCTTTCTCTGTGTATGGTTGTGCCATTTCCCTCCTGAAAAGACCCTAGGGCTCCTCAAGGAAGGCAGCTTGAAACCAGAATTCCTCAGACTGACATTCACAATCTAGCCCCAGCCTACGTTTTCAACATTTTCTATTACAGTGTTTCTTAAACTTTTCACTTTCGACTCTCACTCACAATAGGAAATATTGTATATACAAGCATTTTAAACTTTTATTTTATTTTATTTGAGATGGAGTCTTACTCGGTCACCCAGGCTGGAGTGCAGTGGCATGATGCATTTTAAACTTTTACATTCAATTGTTACAAAAATATTAAGAGTTCTTACCTTACCTTGAGATGCGTGATAGTAATAAGGTTTTCTTCCTGTCTTTAATTTTATTTATTTATTTATTTATTTATTTATTTATTTATTTATTTATTTTGAGACAGAGTCTCACTCTGTCGCCCAAGCTGGAGTGCAGTGGCATGATCTCTGCTTACTGCAACCTCTGCCTTCTGGGTTCAAGCGATCCACCTGCCTCAGCCTTCCGAGTAGCTGAGATTACAGCATGCACCATCATGGCCAGTTAATTTTTGTATTTTTAGTAGAGACAGGGTTTCACTGTGTTGGCAAGGCTGGTCTCGAACTCCTGACCTTAGGTGATCCACCTCCCTCGGCCTCCCAAAGTGCTGGGATTACAGGCATGAGCCACCGCACCTGGCCTCTTTCTGTCTTTAATTTTAAGAATCAGTTGTTTAGTGACATATTGAATATTTTAAGAAAAGTCATCTTTTTTTGTCTTTTACATATATGAACAGGAAATGAAGTAAGTAGCATTTTCAATATAAATCAAAGTGTTTATACATTCAAAGTTTCCCCCAAGAAGAGCTCATTTTTTAAACTTTAATTGAAGGGAAGCCAGTAGAAAATGTTCTGTCAAGTTACCTAAAATATAGCAGATCTTTAGTCACTTGAAATAGAATTAAGTGAGTAAAAAGGAAGTTTGCATTAGTGTTGATATAACAAGTTTCAGTTGAAAGGAGTTGGCTTGCTGAACATTGATATTCTCAGCCCTCCCAATCTCTGTTATGAACACATTCCTCTATCTTTCAGTAACATCTTGTATCCTTTTCTCATAGACCTTGCCAACCTCCAGCCACCATGTTGTGTTTCGTATTTTTTTAACTTTTTATTTTGAGATACTCCTAAGCTCACAATTGTGAGAAATGTTACAGAGAAATCTCCCATACCCTTCACCAGTTTCCCTCAATGTAACATCTTGTGTAACTATAATATTACAACTAGGAAGTTGATGTTGATACAATACACTCATCTTGTTCAAATTTCACCAGTTTTACATGCACCCAGTTTTGTGTGTGTGTGTGTGCGCGTGCACATTTAGTTCTATATAGTTTATCACAGGTGTAGAATTGTATGACCACCACCACAGTTGGACATGGAAAAGTTTCATCCTGGGGATTCCTCATACTGCACTTTTAAAACCACAGTCACATCCTGCTCTTCCTCCTCCCCTAACCTTTGGCATCTCCTAATCTAGAGGTCCCCAACATCCGGCCACTTTCCAATATGAGGCTGCACAGCAGGAGGTAAGTGGCAGTTGAGCAAACATTGCTGCCTGAGCTTCACCTCCTGTCAGTTAGCCACCGCATTAGATTCTCATAGGAGTGGAACCCTATTGTGAACTGTGCATGCTAGGGATCTAGGTTGCATGCTCCTCCTGAGAATCTAATGCCTGATGATCTGAGGTGGAACAGTTTCATCTGGAAACCATACCCCTACTCCCCATCCATGGAAAAATTGTCTCCCATGAAACCGGACTCTGGTGTCAAAAAGTTTGGGGACCATTGGACTAATCTTTTCTCCATTTTTATAATTTGGCTATTTCAATGATATTGTGAAAATTGTGAAAATGGACCATTCAGTAAGCAACCTTTTAAGATTGCCTCTCTCTTCTTTTTTTTTTTTTTTTTTTTGGCTTAGCATGATTCCCTTGAGATCCATTCAAGTTGTTTCCTGTATCGATGATTCATTCTTTTTTTATCACTGAGTAGTACTCCATGACATGGATGTAACACAGTTTAGCTGTTTCCCAGTTGAAGGACATTTGGGTTGTTTCCACTTTGGTGCTATTATAAATAAAGCTATTAAAAATTCATGTAGATAACAGAACTAAACAAATGCTGGTTGCAGCCCACTAAATTGATTTCATGGCCAATGAATGGGCATGACCTGCATTTTTTTTTTTTTTTTATCTACATGAATTTTTGACTCTCTCTCCCAGGCTGGAATGCAGTGGCACAATCTCAACTCACTGCAACCTCCAATTCCCGGGTTCAAGCAATTCTCATGCTTCAGTCTCCCTAGTAGCTGGGATTACAGGCACCTGCCACCACGCCCAGTTAATTTTTGTATTTTTAGTAGAGATGGAGTTTTGCCTTGTTGGCCAGGCTGGTCTCGAACTCCTGACCTCAGGTGGTCCACCTGCCTCGGCCTTCCAAAATGCTGGCATTATAGGCATGAGTCACCACACCCGGCCTGACCTGCAATTTTTTAAAAATGTTTTCAGTTACTTGGCTGTAGTAACCTTGTTTTCAAGCCACACTAGAGGTCTTGCTTTCCTCATACATGGCCCTTAGGCTCCCTATTTCTGTACTTCTGTTCAGGCTGTGATTTGTGCCAAAAATTCTCCCCCTGAAGCATCTTTGGCTATTGAAGTCTTACTTATTAATATAAGTTAGAAATGCTTTTGGCTACAAACCACAAAAAAAGGTTGACTATAATATTTGATATCATTTGGATATTTGTCCCTGGCCAAATCTCATGTTGAATTTTAATCCCCAGTGCTGGAGGTGGGGCCTGGTGGGAGGTGTTTTGATATGGGGGTGGACCCTTCATGGCTTGGTGCTCTCTTTGTGACAATGAGTTCTCATGAGATTTGGTTCTTTAAAGGTGTGTGGTACCTTCCCCCCACCACTTTCTCTCTTGCTCTGCCCTGTGACCTGCCGGCTCCCCCTTTGCCTTCCTGCCATGATTGTGAGCTTCCTGAGGCCTCCCTGGAAGCCAAGCAGATGCTGGCACTATGCTTCCAGTAAAGCCTGCAAAACCATGAGCCAATCAAACCTCTTTTCTTTATAAACTACCTAGTCTCAAGTATTTCTTTATTTTCTTCTTTCTGAGAGAGAGCCTCGCTCTGTTCCCCAGCTGGAGTGCAGTGGTGCACTCAGCTCACTGCAACCTCCGCCTTCTGGGTTCAAGCGATTCTTCTGCCTCAGCCTCCCGAGTAACTGGGATTACAGGTGCCTGCCACCACACCGGCTAATATTTTTATTTTTAGTAGAGATGGGGTTTCATCATGTTAGCCAGACTGGTCTTGAACTCCTGACCTTGGGTGATCTGCCCACCTCGGCCTCCCAAAGTGTTGGGATTACAGACGTGAACGACCGTGCCCAGCTGTATTTCTTTATAGCATTGCAGGAACAGCCTAATACAAGAAAGAAAGAAAAGAAGAGAGGAAAGACAGAAGAGAGGAAGAAAAGAAGAAAGGAAGAAAGAAAGAGGAAGGAAGGAAGGAAGGAAGGAAGGAAGGAAGGAAGGAAGGAAGGAAGGAAGGAAGGAAGGAAAGAAAGAAGGAAGGAAGGAAAAAGAGGGAGGGAAGGTGGGAAAAGAAGAGGTTTTTCTTTTGCCCTAACAAGTATTGCCTAGAGCAAGGGTTGACAACCTTTTCTATAACCAGAGAGTAAACATTATATACTTTGCAGACTAAGCGGCAAAATTGAAGATATTGTTTAGGCACTTATATAACAGAAAATAAAAGTCCTCCCTGTCCTATTTGCTTGAGGTGGGCATGCTTTGCATCCAGTTGCCTTCTGCTGGAGACAGTCTTGGAAGAAAGAGCTTATCAGCCCAAGGAGGGGGCTGGCCAGCCAGGTGTGTAATAAATATTGACAACCCCCCATGGTCAGTTTCACTCTCCACCCCAGTAACATCCAGTGCCTGTGCACTCTTCTCTACTCCTGGCGAGCCCAGCCACATCAATTTGGGCAGCTAACTAGAGGCAAGGTGGCTTGCAGGGTCACCAACTCCCGGAGTGAGATTCCAGCACTCAGTGCCCAACAGCTGTCAACCGTGGAGTCCCCAATGTGTTGGAGGCAACCAGCTGGGCCCTAGGCACTGCAGCGCATACCTGCCTACTGGCCTGGGGGCAAGTGCTGGGAGCAGAGGGGAAAGGAGGGGCAGAGGATGCCTTGGCTTAGTCTCTTGGCTCCCAGTGCTAGCCTGGTCAGTCGTGCCCCTGAGGCATATAAACAGATTTGCCATGGGGGCTGCAGTTTGCCAATCCTTGTTTACAGCAAGTGATTGCTAGTTATTGTTTGGGTAGCTTGAAGATATCAGGACTGACATCTCTGTGATTCTGTGATTCTCTTGGTCTTTCCCTCGTGGTCTCAAGGTAACTGCTTCAAATCCAATCTTAACATTTGCATTCAGTTCAGGAGGGAGGATAAAATAGAAGGGACCATAGACTGTCTCCTTTACTAACAGATGTTTTTCCAGAGCCATAACCAGCAGATTCTCTTTATGTCGCATGGGCCAGAACTGGGTCCCTGACTTAATTCTCAATGTCTCTCAAAATGGTGATCTGCACGCCACGGCAGCATTGGGCTTCTGTGGTCCTCACTTAGCAGATAAAGCAGAAAAAAAAGTTTATTTCTTTACTAATGATTCCTGCCAGTCCTGGTGGTCCAGTTCAAATGGTCCAGTTTGAGTTACATTCCCATCCCTGTGGCCAAGGAGATAAGAAACAGTGCTTGGCCAGCCTGGGTCTATTCCCTCCCCATAAGCCAGGGGATGTGATTGTCAGTGCTGTAGTATGAGGGAGGGTGTGTTTCTAAAGGAAAATGTGCCAGGCAGAAACAAATATGTACTCCAGAAGGGAGTCAATATGGTTTTGCCAAATTAAATTGAAGTATGATAATGAAGTAGCTATACGCAAGATTTTAATGGATTCTTAAATACTGCTATCCTGGCAGCATTCTGGGCTGTATACAAAATAATTGATAGTATTTGCCTTCAAGAAGTATACAGCCAGCTGGGCATGGTGGCTCATGCCTGTAATCCCAGAACTTTGGAAGGCTGAGGTGGGCCGATCACGACATCAGGAGATCGAGACCATCCTGGCCAACATGGTGAAACGCCATCTCTACTAAAAATACAAATTATCCAGGCATGGTGGCACGTGCCTGTAGCCCCAGCTATTTAAGAGGCTGAGGGAGAAGAATCACTTGAACCCGAGAGGCAAAGCTTGCAGCGAACTGAGATCGCACCACTGCACTCTAGCTTGGGCGACAGGGTGAGACCCCACCTCAAAAAAAAAAAAAAAAAGAAGTATACAGCCTGGAATAGACAATGGTTATTTAGCTAGAAATAATTATTTTGGTGACAAATGAAAAACATATGGCCAGGCATGGTGGTTCATGCCTGTAATCCCAGCACTTTGGGAGGCCAAGGCAGGGGGATTGCTTGAGCTCAGCAATTTGAGACGAGACTGGGCAATGTGGCAAAACCTCATCTCTACAAAAAAAACAAAAACAAAAACAAAAAAATTAGTTGGGTGTGGTGGCATGTGCCTGTAGTCCCAGCTATTCAGGAGGCTGAGGTGGGATAGCATGAGTCCAGGAAGTTGAGGCTGCCATGAGCCATGATCGCGCCACTGCACTCCAGCCTGGGCGACAGAGCAAGACCCTGTCTCAGAAAAGAAAAAGAAAAATATATAGCGTAGACAAAGCCATGAGATTCTGAATAACAGGGACTCAGAAGTCAAAAGTATATTTTGCATAAACAAACTGAAACGGAGAAGATTTAAATGATGTATCTACAGGTGCACTGAAAGTCGTGATTCAGGTTGGGTCAAAATACAGAGTTCTTACCTGGGAGGGATCGATTAAACTTCCTGAGTTCATCCAGTTTGGAGTTTTTCGAATGGGCCCTTAGATGAGAGGTACTCTGTCCTGGCAGACATAGGGAGTCCCTACAGACTGATCATGTTTCACCTTGACATGCCCAAAGCATCTGGCTAGACATTAGGTATTTTCTGTGCCTGGCAAGACACATGCTATCTGCAGCCTGTTTGGGACTCAGCCATGAAAGAACCATTTCACAACCAGTGATACAGTACATCCTTGATGACTCAAGACATTCTAGGTTTCTTCTTTTTCATTTGCCAAGTTTAGACTAGGACAGGGGATGGGGTAAGTGGCAGTGGAAACCATAAGGCAAAGAGAAGATAGTTGCTGGGTATGTCACACTAAGGTGGGGTTATTAGGTAGAGATGGTCAGAGGACTTGGTAATGACAAAACAAAGAGCAGAAAATCCTCATAATGTGTCCCATCCAGTTCAATGTTGTCTTTATTTAACAATTACCAAATTAACACTATGCCATAGCATGTAGAAATTCTCACTTGTCAGCCACAGTCAAAATCTCCTAAAAATTCAACAAGATTTGATTCAAAAAAAATCACACACACTCCCTAAAATGCAATTATACCCTCCTTACTAGTGACAATAATCAGGGTAAATAGCACAAACACCAATTCATATTTGTCATTAAATAATGCAAGAATCTTCCAGATTTCCATGATGCTGGGGGCGTGAGACTAAGAAGAACGGAGTATTGAAGGGAGAGGCCCCTAGAATGAATATAAGAAACCCTTCAGTCTTCACTCGGACACATCTGTGTGCTATCAGACCAGGTTCTTTAGCTTTCTGGATCTCAGTTTCCTCATCTGTTAAATGACAAAGTGACTTCTAACGTCTCTTCCCACTCTATTTTTAAAAATCTTTATGCCTATATTAAAAGCATTCTGAATGCTTTTAACTCTTGGTTATTGGCAACACAAACTCGAGCTAGCTAAAGATCAAAAGAGATATTTATTAGAAACTCTAGTGTGCAAGGAATGGGACATTAGTAAATTTTCTTTGGCTCAGACAAGATCTAATTCTGTTCTTCCATCTCGTTTTGCTGGGAGGAGCATGTAGGGTAGGGTGTGTGCAGGTGCAGGGGTCAAGGGTTGAGAAGGGATGCTATTCAAAGTATTTAACAACTGCTATAACTAGAAAGATGCATACCAGGGGAACATAAGTCTGGGCGAAAGGGTTTGGGGGTTAGTGAAATGGTCAGAGGAGGCAGTGAAGGAGAATGGATAAAACAAATAGCTCGTCTCCTTTCTGATTCTTTGCCTCTGATAAACAAGAATATGGGTACCTTAATACGTTAGCTCAACACATAAAGATACATGGGCATGTAATGGAAGTCAAGGGCAAAGATGCAGCCAGCTTGCCAGAATGAATGGAAGCAGGGGCTTGAATGCCCCTAAGACTTTAGATTCATCTCTTGTAGCTGCTCTTCTCTTTAGGACTATTTCACTCTCTTATCTCTATCATCTGCTGAGACAAACTTCACCTGGTTTTCCAGTTAGCATGCTGCCAACATCTCCTGACTTTACTTTTTGTTGTTGTTGTTCAAAATACTACATAGTAAGAATGAACCTAATCCAAATTCCTCATGAAGGGGATCTAATTGGCAAAGTTTGGGTGAGGTAACCTTACTTGGACAATCTAACTGTGACAAGGCTGGGATCCTATTGATATTACTATGTGGATGGTGGTATGGGAGGGAGAGTCACAGTTTTAACAATTGATATGGTATGGGCAGAATTATTGAGGATGGACACAAGCCATTAACAATCCACTGGTTCCAGAACCAGACCAGGGCATTCTAGTTAAATACCAGCCTGGGATGAGGAAAAATGAGGACCAATTTTCAGAAAATGGAGAATAATTGTTGTGAATTGAGTAGTTAATCCAAGAGTATAAGAAAGAATCCGGGCTGGGCACAGTGGCTCAAGCCTGTAATCCCAGCACTTTGGGAGGCGGAGGCGGTGGATCACGAGATCAGGAGATCGAGACCATCCTGACTAACATAGTGAAACCCCATCTCTACTAAAAAACAAAAAATTAGCCGGGCATGGTGGTGGGCGTCTGTAGTCCCAGCTATGTGGGATGCTGAGGCAGGAGAATGGCGTGAACCCGGGAGGCAGAGCTTGCAGTGAGCTGAGATCTCACGACTGCACTCCAGGCTGGGCGACAGAGTGAGACTCCGTCAAGAAAGAAAAGAAAAGAAAAGAAAAGAAAAGAAAAGAAAAGAAAAGAAA
>NC_045438.1:116666913-116667064 GCF_002776525.5 Piliocolobus tephrosceles | reverse complement strand
GAAAAGAAAAGAAAAGAAAAGAAAAGAAAAGAAAAGAAAAGAAAAGAGGGAGGGAGGGAAGGAGAGAGGAAGAGAGAGAGAGAGAGAGAGAGAGAGAGAGAGAGAGAAAGAAAGAAAGAAAGAAAGAAAGAAAGAAAGAAAGAAAGAAAGA
>NC_045438.1:116577031-116666903 GCF_002776525.5 Piliocolobus tephrosceles | reverse complement strand
AGAAAGAAAGAAAGAAAGAAAGAAAGAAAGAAAGAAAGAAAGAAAGAAAGAAAGAAAGAATCCCAGAGTACATTACAGAGTATAAGAAAGAAACAGTCAACCCTTCTTAAAAAGGAAGTAACAATGTTCCTGGAAACTTTTTAGCAATAGAGGGATTAAGTGCCATTTTGGTTTTTATTTGATTATAGGTAAGAGTTCCATACAATAGTGTGCTAAGTATTGCAAACAATAAAGGAAAAATACAGCATGAGATGCCTCTTACACTCTGCCCCCAGAAGTTTTCACTCTGATTGGAGAAGTCAGACACAGTGAACATTTACAGAACCAGGCATTTAATTGTATAATCTACACAGCGAGTGCCCTAGGAGTCAGAAAAGAGTTTCCTGTGGCTAGACTAGTCAGGGACACCTTCAGGGAGTAGCTGAGGATGCTTTCTATGGCTCCTTTCAGCATAAAGATTTTCCAAATTCTATGGATTAATAAAGAGACATTCCTCCATTTGGATTTTGAAGGATGTACTCTAAAGGTCTGGGAGAGCCTTCTAAGTCAAGGATGGGAATGCAAAAACTTTTGCTAAAAGTTAAACACCAGTCTTCTGAATAAAGTACGGATGCATCCTACAACATGGATGAACCTTGAAAACGTTATGCGAAGTGGAAAAAGACAGACACAAAAGCCACATATCATATGATTCCATTTGTATGAAATATCCAGAATAGGCAAACTTACAGACACAGAAACATAATTAGTGGTTGCCAGGAGCTAGGGGGAACAGGGAATGTGGAGTGACTGCTAATGGATGTGGGATTTCTTTTGAGGATGACGAAAATATTCTGGAATTAGATAATGGTGACCATTGTACAACCTTCTAATTATATCAAAACCCACTTAATTAGATGCCTAAAAAATGGTGAATTTTGGCTGGGCATGGTGGCTCATGCCTGTAATCTCAGCACTTTAGGAGGCCAAGGCTGGAGGATCACTTGACACCAGGAGTTTGAGACCAGCCTGGTTAACACAGCAAGACTTCATCTGTGTGAACAAATTAGCAGGGTGTGGTAGTGTGCACCTCTAGTTCTAGGTACTCATGAGGCTAAGAGGGGAGGATCCCTTGAGCCCCAGATATCAAAGCTGCAGTGAGCTGTGATTGTGCCACTGTACTCCAGCCTGGGCGACAGAATGAGACTCTGTCTCTAAAAAGAAAAAAGAAAAGTGAATTTTATGGTATACGAATTATAAGTCCGTAGAAATAAAAAGTGACAAAACCAAAATTATTTGCCAGCCTTCTGGTTAGAAATAACTTCTTTGGGCCGGGCGCGGTAGCACATGCCTGTAATCCCAGTACTTTCAGAGGCCAAGGCACATGGATCACCTGTGGTGAGGAGTTTGTGATCAGCCTGACTAACATGGTGGAACCCTGTCTCTACTAAATACCAAAAAAAAAGGCTAGGCGTGGTGGCTTATGCCTGTAATCCCAGCATTTTTGGGAGGCTGAGGCGGTGGATCACCTGAGGTCAGGAGTTCGAGACCAGCCTGACCAACACGGGAAACCCCGTCTCTACTAAAAATACAAAATTAGCCGGCTGTGGTGGCACATGCCTGTAATCACAGCTACTCAGAAGGCTGAGGTGGTAGAATTGCTTGAACCTGGGAGGCAGAGGTTGCAGTGAGCCAAGATTGTGCCATTGCACTCCAGCCTGGGCAACAAGAGTGAAACTCTGTTTAAAAAAATAAAAAATAGCAGCCGGGCACGGTGGCTCAAGCCTGTAATCCCAGCACTTTGGGAGGCCGAGATGGGCAGATCACGAGGTCAGGAGATCGAGACCATCCTGGCTAACACAGTGAAACCCCATCTCTACTAAAAAATACCAAAAAAAACTAGCCGGGCGAGGTGGCGGGCGCCTATAGTCCCAGCTACTCGGAGGCTGAGGCAGGAGAATGGCATAAACCCGGGAGGCGGAGCTTGCAGTGAGCTGAGAATCGGCCACTTTACTCCAGCCGGGGGGACAGGGAGAATCCCCCCCCAAAAAAAAAAAAAAAAAAAAAATAGCCGGGAGTGGTGACTGAGACAGGAGAATCGCTTGTACCTAGGAGGCAGAGTTTGCAGTGAGCTAAGATCATGCCATTGCACTCCAGCCTGGGTAACAAGAGCGAAACTCCATCTCAAAAAAAAAAGAAATAACTTATTTGAGCTGGACGCAGTGGCTCACACCTATAATCCCAGCACTTTGGGAGGCCGACGCAGGCGGATCACAAGGTCAGGAGATCAAGACCTTCCTGGCTAACACGGTGAAACCCTATCTCTACTAAAAATACAAAAAATTAGCTGGGTGTGGCTGCACACACCTGTAGTCCCACCTACTCAGGAGGCTGAGACAGGAGAAACCTGGGAGGCAGAGGTTACAGTGAGCCGAGATCACGCCACTGCACTCCAGCCTGGGTGACAGAGTGAGACTCCATCTCAAAAAAAAAAAAAAAAAAAGATATAACTTATTTGTCATTTGTCCTCTTTTTTTTACTCTCTATACCTGTACTTGTCCTACCTATACCTGTGCTATGAATGTCCACTGACAACCTCCTCATCTATCATACCAGACCAAAACTCCCCCCAGTCTTCAGTTGCAGCTGAGTATTTTCCCTGGTGACCCCATAGATACCTCAAACAAAACATGATGAAAATGAAACTGCAATTTTTGAATCAAATCTCCTTTTCCTCCTCTACTTCCTCTGTTAGTTAGCAATTCCCCCTAACCACTAGTCACTTAGACCTTCTATGTGCAGGTACTTCATCTCATCTATTCATTTGTTTGTTGATACATTTAGCTAACTTTTTAAAAGACTTGTATCTATCAGGCAGTGTGCTTTGTCCTGGGAGCATAGCTGTGAACAAGATTCACATGGTTTTAGCTGTCATGGAGAAGGCTTTAATAAGAAATTACAGGCCGGGCGCGGCGGCTCAAGCCTGTAATCCCAGCACTTTGGGAGGCCGAGACGGGCGGATCACGAGGTCAGGAGATCGAGACCATCCTGGCTAACACGGTGAAACTCCGTCTCCACTAAAAACTACAAAAAACTAGCCGGGCGAGGTGGCAGCGCCTGTAGTCCCAGCTACCTGGGAGGCTGAGAGGCTGAGCCAGGAGAATGGCCTGAACCCGGGAGGCGGAGCTTGCAGTGAGCTGAGATCTGGCCACAGCACTCCAGCCTGGGTGACAGAGTGAGATTCCGTCTCAAAAAAAAAAAAAAAAAGAAGAAGAAGAAATTCCAACATAGATGAAAAACTACAATAAGGAAAATATGGAAATCTATATGAATGCACAGTATAGAGTCCGGCTTCCTACCTATAATTAGCCACCAAATGCTATTGACTTTGCCTTTAATTATAAACACCTCTTGGATCTGGTATTTGCTCTTCAGCCACAATAACCTTGCCTTCCTTCAAGCTCTTAGCATCTCGCACCTATAGCTGCTTTCTAACCCGTGTCCTTGTCCCAGTTTCTCATGCCTGGAGCCTTGCTAAGTCTCAGATCCTTCTCCCACACTGCCAGCAAGATTTTTCAAAAACAAAATATCTTTTCATGTGAATTCCATGCTTATAATTTTTTTTTTTTTTTTTTTTTTTTTTTTTTTTGGGAGACGGAGTCTCGCTCTGTCGCCCAGGCCGGAGTGCAGTGGCGCCATCTCAGCTCACTGCAGGCTCCGCCTCCCGGGTTCACACTATTCTCCTGCTTCAGCCTCCCGAGTAGCTGGGACTACAGGTGCCCGCCACTGCGCCCGGCTAATTTTTTTGTATTTTTAGTAGAGACAGGGTTTTACCGTGTTAGCCAGGGTGGTCTCAATCTCCTGACCTCATGATCCACCCGCCTCGGCCTCCCAAAGTGCTGGGATTACAGGCGTGAACCACCGTACCCGGCCCCCTGCTTATAATTTTTTATCTCCTATAGCAAGCAACCCAGAACCTTGGGCTATAACTTGCTGCCATCAGAGCAGAGGTCCTCATCAATAGAGCTTGAGGACACAAAGGGGGTTTACCCCTCTTCCCCCGCTCTGGTGGAGAATCATTGTGTAGTTCAAGTTCCTTCTCAGGATATGCAAAGTCCTTCAAAATGTGATCCCTGCTTACTTCTCCAGTCTCATACCTTGCGATGGTTCCTCCTATTCGGTAGGATAGATTTTCTTTCTCTTTAACCTTTCCCAGGATCCATGGTTTGCACATCACCAAGCTGAGAATGCTCTCTAAGGCAGAGAAGTTGACAGACTTTCTTTTCATATCCTAAGTTATCAGGTGGCTAAACTAGACCACATGAAAGTCCTGATGATCTTTTTCAGATATTTGAGCCTAAGGCCACTTCATGGGCTCTATCTCCCCACCTACTTGATTTGAAACTCCTGACCCAGTCCAGTAGCAGCAGTGGATGAAATTGAGTGACTTAAAATGTACCTAAGACTGAATATAAGAAGAGGCCAGGTGCAGTGGTTCACACTTACAATCCAGCACTTTAGCAGGCTGGGGTGAGAGGGTAGTTTGAGGCCAGGAGTTTTAGCCCAGACTGGGCAACATATGGTGACTCCATCTGTACAAAAAGTTAACCAGATGTGCTGCTATGTGCCTGTAGTCCTAGCTACTTGGGAGACTGAGGCAGGAGGACTGCTTGAGCCCAGGAGTTCAAGGCTGTGGTGAGCTATGATTGTGCCACTGCACCCCAGCCTGGGCAACGGAAAGAGACCCTATCTCTTTTTTTTTTTTTTTTTTTTTGAGATGGAGTCTCGCTCCGTAGCCAGGGCTGGAGCGCAGTGGCCGCATCTCAGCTCACTGCAAGCTCCGCCTCCCGGGTTCACGCCATTCTCCTGCCTCAGCCTCCGGGGTAGCTGGGACTACAGGCGCCCGCCACCTCGCCCGGCTAGTTTTTTGTATTTTTTAGTAGAGACGGGGTTTCACCATCTTAGCCAGGATAGTCTCGATCTCCTGACCTCGTGATCCGCCTGTCTCGGCCTCCCAAAGTGCTGGGATTACAGGCTTGAGCCACCGCGCCCGGCCTAGACCCTATCTCTAAACAAAAAAAAAAAAAAAAAAAAGAGAGAGAAGAGAAGGGAAGGAAGGGGAAAGGGAAGGACAAGAGGAGGAGGAGGAGGAGGAGGAGGACAGTGACAACACTGGGCAGAGCAGGGAGTGGAGGGAATGAAAAAGTTTAAATGGGCCAAAGAAATGGGGAAGGAGAGAGGAAGCAGAGAGCCCAGAGGAGAGATGACTCTCCTGCCCTTGCTTACACAAGGTGCTGACCACACAGCCACTGCGAAAGTTGATACTAAATCTTGGTGCTAGTTAGAGGAACTGGTAGGGTGAGTGAACTAGGAAGAGGAGCTGCTCCTGAATATCTATTCCCCTAAGGATTGTATATGAGTCAAAGCATGCCATGGGAACCCAAAGTAAAGGACTGTGTTTACTTTCTTTTATACTCCATGTGTGTGATGAAGTGACTAACAGTCAAACTGTTTGGTCACGGACTGTATATCTCTCTCTTCCATGCTGAGGGGTATAAGCGGGGGTTGCACCCATATCTTTTTTTCCTGCAAGTGTCATGCTGCTGTATGCCTCCGTGCTTTTGCACCTGCTATTCCTTAGCCTGGAATGCTTTCCTTCCCTCTTGTCTGCTTTCCTTCCCTCTTGTCTGCTTATTAGTCTCAGCCTTCATGACTCATCCTAACTTTTGCTGACCCTCCCAACACTAAAAACCTTGGTAACTAGAGAGCTAGGTACCGCTCTTCTGTTTTTTTACATAGCATCTAGTGTACCTTTCTTGTAGCCCTTGTAACACTGCATTGTCATCAGTTCTTTAAATATGTCTTCTCCACTAGATCAGAAAGTGAAGATTGCATCGTGTTCATTTCTTTGTCCTGAGATCTTAGCAAAGTGCTTTTAGCACCTAGGTGGTTTTCAATAAATATATTCTGAATGGATGAAATAATTAGTAACAGAACATTGCACGAGCAATAGCCATGTGTCCCCTTTGTCCCCAGACTCAATTTTATTTAGTGTCTTCATGGCATTGTAATAAAGTGCTTCCCTTCTGACGTAAACAATTTGCTGACCCCTTGTCAGAAATGTGGAGTGATCAGGGCTAATTGGATTTGTCCAAAGAGAAAGAGAGAGAGATTTAAAGCAGCCAGGCCTCATCTGGCTGCAGCATTGGCTGGACTGAATCTCAATAGAATTGGATCTGCTGACACAATTCTTTTCCAGTCCTGATTTAATAGAGGGGACAAGAGATGTCAAATGCACCACTAAAGAGAAGCATAGGTGGAAGGCAGACTACTCAGATCCAACATTGCTAGTCAAAGGACCAGATGTGTCAATTAGTGGCTGTTAAAAGAGGGCTTGTTGTCTATTACATTTAGTGTCCCCTCAAAGAATCTCAGGTTCCTGGAAGTCTGAGCACGCCAAGACTGACCTCCCTGCCACCCACGCCTGCTGTACCACAGATGATGAACTGACTCTGACAGTTTTTGGTTGCCTGTAGCAGGTTACCTCTTTTAACATCTAATTTAAAAGAGAATAAATATTATATTTGTTGTTGCTATGAGCTCAGACGCACAGGGTGCTCACAAAGCACCCCACAAATCACCACCACAATTGCTATGATTAACTTTACTGTATTTTTGTTCTATAATAATCTACAACTAATTATAGCCCATTAGAATTGCATATACATATGGAGCAATTAGCAACAGCCATTTATGTATGTATTTATTTTATAAAGAATATTTGGAAAATATTAAAAATTTTTTTAAATGTTCTCCTGGAAATATTATAAATGTAGCTTCTTTCTCTTTTCTTTATTTTTTTTTTGCAGTGCATGTACAGCGTATCTTCTAAAAAAAAAAAAAAAGATCACTTGGCCGGGCATGTTGGCTCACACCTGTAATCCCAGCACTATGGGAGGCCGAGGCAGGTGGATCACCTGAGGTCAGGAGTTCAAGAACAGCCTGGCTAACATAGTGAAACCCCGTCTCTACTAAAAATACAAAAATTAGCCAGGCATAGTGGCACACTCCTGTAATTCTAGCTACTTAGGAGGCTGGGGCAGGTGAATCGCTTGAACCCAAGAGGTGGAGACTGCAGTGAACTGAGATCGTGCCACTGCACTCCAACCTGTGCGACAGAGTGAAACTCTGTCTCAAAGAAAAAAAAATGGATCACACTGCACTATAATCTGCTCTGTTTTACTAAACCAAAGAACCACAGACTGCGTATTTCTCTGTGCCATACAGTCTATGTTATGTTTGAAGACTGCACAGTATTCCACATCATGCATAGACCCTAGTTAATTTAGTCAGTCCTCAGTCATCATTCTTTATTGCAGGGAATACTTGCTTTGTAAGCCTCATGCTGGAACTTCCCGTTGATATTGCCAGGATTTGAAGTCTCTGGTCAAAATCCCCAGGCTATCAGATGATGTTTGGAGGCTACAAGGAACATTTAGGGAGAAAGACCCAATAAATCTGGCTTTCACACTCAGAATAGCTTCCAGCGTTCTTCCCAGATATCCTCAGGGCTGAAGGATCCCAGGCTAGTGGGAAGGATAATCAGATAATTTTAATTTAATTGAGAGGGAGAACAAAGGAGAATTTTACTTTAGTTTGAACTATTCAGGATACTTCTTCAGTATGTCAAATTCTTGCAACTCAGTTTATTTCAGTTTTTTGTTTGTTTTTTGAGACAGAGTCTCACTCTGTCGCCCAGGCTGGAGTGCAGTGGCGCGGTCTCGGTTTGCTGCAACCTCCGCCTCCTGGGTTCAAGTGATTCTCTTGCCTCAGCCTCCTGAGGAGCTGGAATTACAGGTGTGCCCACTACACCAGGCTAATTTTTTGTGTTTTTAGTAGAGACGGGGTTTCACCATGTTGTCAGGCTGGTATCGAACGCCTAACCTTGTGCTCCACCCACCTTGGCCTCCCAAAGTGCTAGGATTACGGGCATGAGCCACCATGCCTGGCCAGTTTACTTCAGTTTAATTCAATTTGACAATTTAAAAAATTGAGCAGTCCATTACTGTAGCACCGCCTGTTGGGACCAGAATTAACTCCTGCTCATTCGTTTCCTTTCTCTCTCCCTTCCTCTCAGATTGGAATACCTGCTTCTCCTTAACTGCTTCTTCTTGTCCTCCTTGTTTCCACCCCTGGGGCATGTTTTTCTCTTCTGGTACATTTGTAGGTCATTCTAGCCTTCTCTAAGGGTTCTACAGTAAATGATGATAGACTCCTGGACTAAGTGGATTCTCAATGTGCCAACAATTTACATTATTTGGTTCATACACTTAACAAATATATGTTGAACACATACTATTTGCTATGTCATATGGGTAGGACAATGATTATCATGTATACAAACCTCTCTCCGTAGGAGCTTACAGTCTAGCAGAGGAGCCAAAGAAGTAAAAAGAGATTTGCAAAATGAAAGTATCACAAGAGAGGTCAGCTCAAGATGCTATTTCCATCAGATCAGAAGTCACCCTTGACTCAAACCACAACTTTAAACTTGGCCCAACATCCAGTGCCCTGTCCCCAGGGGTACAAATATGGACTGGAAAGGACCCCACTTTATCTGCCCTGCCCTGCAGTCTGGGCTGAGATATAGCCCAGCTCTCATCTATCCTGAGGCCTTCCAGATGGACACATGGACAGCCAGTTCTGGCCCCCTGACTTACTGCTCTGTAGTGAAAACAGACTCAGTAAACACAAGCTGACTTAAACTGGTTAATTGTTGCATTGATTTTTTTTTCTTTTTAGATCATTAAACCCTGAAACCAAGCCAGAGTCAAGCGTGAATAATGCAGTTGCTACTCATCTTGTCCAATACTGCCATTTTCACCGTCCCATCCTATTTAAAGAAAGAGAGAGCCAAGATAAGTATCCCTGAGAAAGGCTTCAGCTAAAGAGCTGTGGACAGGACACTCTGTCACTTCCTGGGATTTTGACCCCTAGCTGTCCAACAGAGGAGGGTCTGTGCCTTTGCTCATTAGCCTAACTTAGATGATAGGTGAGAGACTGAAATGAGCTATAGGTGGTTGTCCACTTCCGGGCTGCTATGAGTATACCAACTGAGGTGTGGCAAGTCCAGAGGTTCAAGCCTCAGTTTTTCATCCTGGGTGAGTTCACATGGCTTTCTTTTTCTAGTCCTAAGCCTGAGAAATTTCTCTCCAAAATCTTTTAGAACACAGTCCAAATTGAATTGAAGTTGGGCAGAGTGAAAGGTGTTTACTTCTGGCTGGGCACAGTGGCTCACACCTGTAATCCCAGCACTATGAAAGGCTGAGGTGGGTGGATCATTTGAGGTCAGGAGTTCAAGACCAGCCTGGCCAACATGGTGAAACCCCGTCTCTACTAAAAATACAAAAGTTAGCTGGTGACGGGTGCCTGTAATCCCAGCTGCTTGGGAGGCCAAGGCAGGAGAATTGCTTGAGCCTGGGAGGTAGAGGTTGTAGTGAGCTGAGCTTGCACCACTGCACATCAGCCTGGTGACAGAGTGAAATCCTGTCTCAAAAAAAAAAAAAAAAAAAAAAACAAGAAAAGAAAGAAAAGAAAAGAAAAAATGTTTACTTCTCGAAACTTTTAGTATCAGTCTGAAGCTCAATCTTTCTGACCTTCCCAGTGCTCAGGAATTGGCCATCTCCCTCTCTGCCCCAGGAAAAAATGACTGAGAATCAGAAGCAAAGCGAATGGAAGAAACAAAATTGTCAGACCCTTTAAAGAGGAGGGAAACCAAGTCCATTTACCCTAAGGCTTTTTAGTTGCAAATTTCTGCTGGAGAATAAGGAAAGGCCTCATGCTTTGATATCCAAGCTTTTATTTGCTGTTAAATTACCACAATCCAATTATACACTGTATTTCCTAAATCAGGGTTTTGTTTAGGAACAGGTGTTAAAACAAACATTTACACACATCAAATGTTGTTGGACTTTAGGAATTCATATTATTTTATTAATACTATTCAGCCATAAACAATGAAATCCTTTGCACCAACATAGATGGAACTAGAGGTCATTATGTTAAGTATAATAAACCAGGCACAGAGAGACAAATACCATATGATCTCACTCATGTGTGGGAACTTAAAAAGTTGATTTCATGGAGGTACAGAGTAGAATGATGGTTACCAGGGGCTGGAGAGGGAAGGGGAATTGAAGAGAGGTTGGTTAATAAGCACAAACATACAGTTAGGTAGAAGGAGTGAGTTCCAGTGTTCAATAGTACAGTAGAGTGACTATAATTAACAACAATGTATTATATATTTCAAAACAGCTGTAAGAGAATATTTGAAGTGTTCCCAACACCAATGAGTGATAATGGTGGCTCACGCCTGTAATCCTAGCATTGTGGGAGTCCCAGCAGGAGGATCTCTTGAGCCTGGGAGTTTGAGACCAGCCTGGGCAACATCGTGAAACCCAGTCTCTACAAAAAAATACAAAACATTAGTCAGGCATGGTGGTGTGCACCTGTAGTCCCAGCTACTTGAGAGACCGAGGTGGGGGGATCACCTGAGCCCAGGAGGTTGAGGCTGCAGTGAGCTAGGATCGTGCCACTGCACTCCAGCCCTGGAGACAGCGTGAGACCCTGTCTCAAAAAAATAAAAATAAAAACTAAATTGAAATAAAAATTTAATTGAAATTTTTTTTTTTTTTTTTTTTTTTGAGACGGAGTCTTGCTCTGTCGCCCGGGCTGGAGTGCTGTGGCCGGATCTCAGCTCACTGCAAACTCCGCCTCCCGGGTT
Source organism: Piliocolobus tephrosceles (assembly GCF_002776525.5). Lineage (NCBI taxonomy): Eukaryota > Metazoa > Chordata > Mammalia > Primates > Cercopithecidae > Piliocolobus > Piliocolobus tephrosceles. Next base: position 116,656,141 of record NC_045438.1, on the reverse strand, counting down.
TATGCCATTCTCCTGCCTCAGCCTCTGGAGTAACTTAAAAATATTTTTTTAAAAATAGATGTTTGAGGTGATAAGTACCCTAAATACCCTGATTTGGTCATTACATATTGTATGCATATGTCAAAATTTACATGTACCTCATAAATACCTACAATTATTAGTATTGATTAAAAATTTAAAAATAAATATATTAGATAAGACTTTTAAAATAATAATAATATTAAAGTTTCCTGCTCAGTCCTTTTATAATTTATTCTTATAGCTTGCCATCTGAAACTCTTCAACTAGGAACTAGTTACCTTAGAGAATGAGAGATCAGATATAAGGCCTCAAAATCTCACATGTGCCCAGGGCTTACTGAGGGCCCAGGAGCAATTTCTACATCTTTTCTTTTTTGTCTACATGGGTTAATTTATTTGCTCCCTGAATTGTTATTATTATACACAAACAAAAGGAAAAGATGACATGAGCAATTCCTAATGAAAATCAAATTAGCTTTAGTGAGCCCCTACCATTCCACCATTAAATGAGATAAAATAGACAGACAGTACAAGAAAATCATGATTTTTATTTTTAATCTGACTCAACCGCAGTTCTTTAGCATCCTGTATGTGAAATTAGTATCGTGGTTACTTTTCCCAGTTGGCCATTTGGCAGGGGATCTAAATAGAAACACTAAGTATGGATGGCTATCTGATCATGGAATGTCAAGGAATGATGGATTTGACTTTAGGGTAAAAAAAATACAGATATTCAAGTTTTCCCAAATTCTTCCTGTGTAGTCCACTGGGATAGTATATCTTTGTTGCAAGTAGAAAGTATTGAAACAAAGATTCCATAAACAACCACTTAAGCTGGGCACGGTGGCTCATGCCTGTAATCCCAGCACTTTGGGCGGCTGAAGAGGGCAGATCACCTGAGGTCAGGAGTTCAAGACCAGCCTGCCCAACATGGTGAAACCCCATCTCTACTAAAAATCCAAAAAAAAAAAAAAAAAAACAGCAGGGCATGGTGGCGGGCGCCTGTAATCCCAGCTACTCAGGAGGTTAAGGCAGGAGAATTGCTTGAACCCGGGAGGTGGAGGTTGTAGTGAGTCGAGATCGCGCCATTGCACTCCAGCCTGGGCAACAAGAACAAAACTCCATCTCAAAAAAACCCCACTTAAATGAAGTCATTGTCTTTTCACCCATTTAATCAGGCCTTCATTGTATGATATGTGGGTATAATTATTATTTTTGTGTTAAAGATAAGGATCCTGAAGCATAGAAAAGTGAAGTTACCAGTCAGGCATGGTGGCTCATGCCTGTAATCCCAGCACTTTGGGACCAACATGGCAAAACCGCATCTCTACCAAAAATACAAAAAATTAGCCGGGCATGGTGGTGTGTGTGCCTGTAATTCCAGATACTTGGGAGGCTGAGGTACCGAGAGGCCAAGGTTGCAGTGAGCCGAGATCATGCCACTGCACTCCAGCCTGGGGCACAGAGTGAGACTGTCTCAAAAAAAAAAAAAAAAGAAGGAAGAAGAAAAGTTAAGTTACATACTGAAGGCTCTCACTCCCAAGGCCACACTTTTAACCACTGTGCAAAGTGCCTCTCCTTTTCTCTGCCAAGATAGTGAAGAAATTAATAGTCCTCAGTCCTTTCATAAGATGTAAAAAGAAAACAAAAATAGTAGAGCTTTTAAATAACTCTTCACTGTGGCAGTTTTCACTAATAGGTCTACTTTTAGTATAAACCAGTATGTATACCAGAATGTTCCAGGCAAGTGGTTTTAACTATTTCACGCTTCCATTTCTCCGTGTTACAATAAGACTACCAGTTTTTACCCCTTTCCTACGTCATATAAATGTATGAAGTTGAGTAATATGATGTCATCAAACATACTTTGAGCTCCTTGGAAAAGTGACACTATGTAAACACAAAGTGGAAGGTTTATAAAAACAGTGTCAGTGTGGTATGTATCCAATGTAAAATAGATCAAATTATTTTATAGGGATTGGGACAAAAATAGCTCTTTAATCTTATCTATTTCTTTCATCATTTTGCATATTGCCTGCCTCTGTGGCTTTCAAGGGCAATCTGAAAGGGTCTGATACATACTAGGTCTGATACATGCTGATTGGATTAGCACTTTAGCATTCTCCTTGTTAAGGAAATACTGCAATATCCAAGATCTTGGCTGTTTCCAGGTTTTGGAAAAATCTCAGGTCAAAATTTTGTTGCCAGATGGGATTATTACATAGAGGAAAGTTGGCTGTGAATTTCCATATACCAAAGGCCATCCTAACTATCTTTCATGAGGGACCCAACAGGCTTTTATTATAATTCAAAAATAGCCAGGTCACCCTAGGACTTTTTTCAGTGTTACCAAAACATCACTTTTACTGCCCAAATGGAAGTAGGCCATTACCTCACAGCAGAAAATAAAAGAAGCTAGCTAGCATGAGACCAAGGTAGTTTTAAAAGGCATGAAGGATGAGAACCACCATTCTTATCTAGTGACTCTGGACAGCGTCACTTGCAAACAGAACTGCCTCATGCACAGATAACAATGCCTGACACCCATTACACTTTACATGCACGTTCACATCTGCCTTTTGGATGAACGGCCAGAAAGGAACATTTACCATTGAGAAAGAATTAGAAGACTTGTTAGTCTTCTTTTAAAACTTCTTCACATTCAACATGGAGTAACTCTTAGGGAGAAAACCACTGCCAAAACAATCAGCAAAGCATTTTGGAGGCTCATCAGCTCCTGGCTGACAGCTCACATTAGTTGGATGAAGGCTGTGGATAGGCTTTTAGATTTGCTAACCTGTAATTTTGTTTCTAGAGTGGGCCAAAGTGGAAGGAGTTTTCACTCCCTCTCAATAAGCCCTGTTGTACAGCTGTGACCTCTGGCCTATTACAGGTTTTTGAGGATAAGGGAGAGTTCCCTGACATCTTTGGGGTGAAGAAGAGATGGAGGGAGCAAAGCTGCCAAAGACCTCTTGTGACATTTCCACTAGTATCCACCTACAAGTAAGTGCTGGACTATGATTCCCTGGGGAGAGCAGTGGCTCTGAAGACAGGCCCCTGGGCTCTTTCCTGGCTCTGACTAGCTTCCAACCTGCCATGTAACTGCTCAGAGTCTAAATGTCTTCATTTATGGAACTGAAATAATCCTGCTGAGATTACCTACTTTCTCGGCTTCATAATGTTTGCCTGAGAATAAGAAGCCGGGACTACAGGTGTGTGCCACCACACCCATCTAATTTTTGTATTTTTTGCAGAGAAAGGGTCTCACCTTTTTGCCCAGGCTGGTCTGGAACTCCTGGACTTAAGCAATCTGCCCACTTTGGTGTTTCCCAAAGTGCTGGGAATACAGGTGTGAACCATCACACGGCTAGAATGTTTTGAAAAAGAGAAACATTGTACAAATGCGAGATGTTGTGCGACATGTCACTGAAACACGGTGGTATAAGAGAGGTTTTGGGAACTAGCAGACCAGAATTAGGCCTGAGAAAATCTTACAGTAAGCAGACCAGAATTAGGCCATCTGAGAAAATCTTACAGTAAGCAGACCAGAAAATCTTACAGTAAGCAGGCCATCTTCCCAGGCATTTTCTCCAGATAGCGAAGAAGGCTTTTTAAAAGCAAAGCCAACTTGATTTGTTAATTGATCATCCAACTTCTTAACTATCTTTTTCTCATGGTAAAATACAGAGAACGTTGTGGGTGAGGGGCAAGTCGGGAGGTGGAATCCACCCCCCCCATTCCACCCCCAATAGATTGTGTGTGGGGGTCGCTATTGCTAGGACTCACGAGGGCTGGGGATTGAGGGCACAGGGTAGTAGAGGGATCCTCTGCAGGGCAGTGTCAGATGTGTCTGTGTGATGTAGTCATGGAAGAGGCACCAGTCTTGGGCGGGTGTATCTTAGGGGTGTGGAAGTGTCTGAAAGGGCCTCCGTAGTATGTCATCACATTATTTATATCATGGGCATGACCCTGAACGTTCACCCGAGAGTGGTGAGAGAGAGAAGGCCAGGATTTAAATCAGTCTTGACAGCGCAGATGAAGTTTGTTATTGTTTTCCGGCCTTCCCGAGGGACTTTGGAAATGGCCCCCAGGGAGGTGAATTCTTGGAAAGAATACGAGGGCGGTTAAGGCGTCCCTGTCTCAAAGTCCGTTTTTTTTGCAGCTACCAGGGACTGCGAGGGTCTGCGTCCTGGGTGGAAGGAAGCGGCGTCAGTCAACTTCCTCGCAGCGGCGGCAGCGGCGCGGGCAGCGGCAGAGCGCGCGGGTCTGCGCATCCCGCCCCCGGGTTGGGAAGGGGCGGAGCCGGGCGTCACCCGCCCCCGGCGGTCTCCTCCTCCCGGCCGCTCCCCCAAACCTACCCCACCGCGGTCGCAGCCGCCTGCGGGAAGCTAGTGGCCGGGACCCCAAGGCGGGAGTGCGGGCTGGGCCGGGCTGGGCTGCGCGCACGGGCTCGGCCGCCGCCCCTGCCGGTGAGTCCAGCCGCGGGAGGCGCGGAGCGGGTTGAGTTTGGTATCGGGACCGCGCGGTCGGGGAGCCCCGGGGCCCGAGCTCGGGAGGCGGGGACGTCAGGATCGCGGCTCCGGGGAGTCCTCGCACCCCGAGCTCGGAGGGGAGGTCCAGAACCGCAGCGTTGGGAACCTGAGGCCAGGGGCCGGAGTTTAGGGCCCCTATTTTGAGTCTCAGAATCTAAGCCCGGAAGAGGGGGACGTCGGGTTAGGATGTTGGGGAGCCCTGGAGCTCTGAACGGCAGTAGTGGGGTGGCCAGGACTACGATGCTGGGGAGTCATGGAGCCCGAGCCTGGAGAGCTGGCGGGGGTGTGGGGACCGCGATGTTGGGAAGCCTGAGCCCATAGGGCGGGAGATTCAGGACCGCGACATGGGGGAGTCCGACAGGGCGGAACGAGGGGGCGCCCTGTCCGCATTTTTGGGGCGCCCTCCGCAGGGCGGAGGGGAACGGAACCCGGGAGGGGAGTGCGAAGGGGAAGAAGCCCGGGGTGGGAGGGGGAAGCCCGAGGATGGGGAGCCCGAGGTAGGGGAACCCCGGAAAGAGTAGGGTGGGGCTAGGCATGTGCTTTCGCCCGGGAAAGATGGAGGGGGCTTCTCTGAGAGGCTGAGAGGGTTGGCGCGAGGAGCGGAGTTGTGATGAGAACCGCCGGCAGCTGGCTAATGGGCAGATGCTGGGGCTTGGCGGGATGGGAACGCCGCGGTGGGGTGTCGGAGGTGGCTGGTGGGGCTGGAACGCTGGGAACGTCTGTTTCGGCTATGGGAACGAAGCGCCCTCGGTGGAACAGGGTCGTAGACAACTCGAAAGGGAATCTACTCTAGGCAGCAACACCGGGCATACCGGGGCGGGTGGGGACCCCGAACTCAACGCGCTTGGGGAATATTCGGAGCCTGGGTTTGGGGGGCTGCTGCACCTCGCCGACCCGGTGCGGGGACCTGGAAGCAGCCGGGCACCGCAGCTTCCTGTGCAGCTGTAGGTGCGCCAGGCACTGGCAGACTAGCGGGAGGTACAGGGGCCTTGGCAGACTCATTGTCTTGACCTAAGTTGCATCCCATATTTCTTAGCTGGGTTAGAAATGATTTTGTCCAGGGACCCGATAAGAGCCTAGGCTAAAAAGAATAGTTATGGAGTGAGATTTCACATGTACAGGTAATAGCTACCTGTGTGTGTGCGCCTTAGGGATAACTTATATAACACACCGTATGTGTGATTTTTAGACCCACGTGTGTACTACTTGTTCCAGTACTCTGTGAGAAGCTGTTTCTGCGTAAAAACGAGGAAAATCCACAACCCATACACACACCAAACAATGCCCACAAACGCACTGCATTCCAGTCGAGTTAAACATGAGAGTATTGTGCAGTTTGGGAGTATTTGCTTGTCAGTGAAGACTCCTGTTAGTGAAGTTAATAGGTGTTTCCTGCATGGAAGGTGGACTGCCCTTGACTGCCCTGTTAAGATCATCCATAGCGTGTACCCAGCCCTGAGCTGCTGCACCCTTGACCAGGTCAACTGGAAGGGAGCCAGACTGCTTAGGACCTCAGTGGATGAGTATCCAAGTGTGTATCTAAAAACAAAGGACCAAGGCATGGCTTTTGTTTTTTGTTTTTGTTTTTTATTTCTGTTGTTTGTCCTTGGGTGCATGTCCTTCAATTATTAGTTAAATGTTGACTATCTTACATTAACCCATCTTGTATTGTTAATTATGTATTGTAATTAGTTCAGTTATTTGGCGTAACAACCAATTCTAGAAGACTCAGGGTAGAGGAATCAATAATAAGTGGATATATCCATTGAAAGATACCTGGGCTTTTCTTTTTTTTTTTGCGGGTGTGTGTGCACGAGATTTCCTTCTGGTGCATATAGGTCCATCTTCTGACACACACTGAGATTTGAGCTTCATTGGAGAAACAAGGATTATTTTGGCAACTAGCATTTGTTGGGTCTGTTTTTCAATTCATGAAAAGGAAATCTTTAATAGTTACGCAAGTTAACAGGATAGAAAGCGATTTATTCATTTTACAAGAATCATTTCAGGACAAGCATGTTTCCATTAAGGGTGTGTGTATACCTTACTGAGTGGTCAGGACCTTGCATCAAAATCTGCATTATCATTCCTGCAGCAGTGTACTTATTCACTTGGACGTAACACTTGCTGATGCTTCCAGTTCTTTATCCAAATGTTAAAATAAATATGCCAGTATTTATACATTCAAATCAGTATTTCTTCCCTTCAAAAGCCTGCTCTTGGCAAGCTGTGTACTAATTCTAGTGATGCTGTCACTACTGAGAATAATTTTGGAGCTCCTGCTTTGGAGTTGCCTTAAGAGTTTGCAACACATTTCCTGATTGCCTCAGTGATGGCAAACCTTCTTCAGCTGGGAAACAGCCAGGCACTGTGCAGGGCCAACTTGGGCTTCCGAGGTGGGGAATCGAGGTTGTCAGTAAGAAGTATGCTCATTAAAATAATGAAAATTCTCTTGAAGGACCAGCAGTTCTAAAAGGGGCATTCAGTAATGGCATGGAGTGTGATTTAGGATGGGAAGGAATTACAGTCGGTCCCTGAACAACACCGGGGTGAGGGGCTCCCATCATCTCCACAGGGGAAATTTTGAGTATAACATTTAACTCCTCAAAAACTTAACTACTTTGAAGCACAACCTTCATTTTGGTGTTTATGCTCTGGTATGTGTGTAAAGTAATTGGTCCTGTCACTTTATTGTTATAGCTTATGGCATATTGGGCTAGAAAAAGTAAGCCTTTCTTTTCCCCTCCTGATACTTGTTACTAGGCAGTCTTCGTCATTGTGGATTTTTACAGAAGGCAAAACAGAAATACAAAAGACTTGTTGTCTCACCAAAAAAAGAGGTACCCAGAAAGCCATTTGCCCCAGCTGTAGGTAATGCCTGGTGCTTGATTTTTTGATGTGAAAGGATCTAGAGAAGTAAAGGGAAGAGAATGATTTCTGAAAATTAATTTCAACTTTGATATTTCATGGCACACAGTATAAAAAAATGACCTGAACATATCCCTTTTTAAAATCCGCATTTTTTTTTTTTCAGGTTGTATAGCATAAAGCTTCACACAACCACAGCTTGAATCTTGATCTAGCTGTGGTTTGGGGGCAAGTTTCATCTCTTTTGACCTCAGTTTTCTTATCTTAAAATGAAGATATCAATGAGCAGTACCTCATGGGGCTGTGATGAAGATGAAATAGCATTGATGCATGTAGAACACTTGAGTTCGGTGCCCAACACATGAGTGCTCAATAGAGTCTAGCTGTTCTTGTTAGGAATATTATTTATTGATAGTCTTATGTTAAAATTCCTTTGAAGCCATGTGGAAATTTATCATTTCCCAGGTAATGATATTCCCTTCAGTTAGGTTTTGCAACTAACTACAAATAGAACATTTTGGTTTTTGCCCTCCTGTTCTTTTAAGAGTTTTTAAAGGGTGGTCTTTTAAGAATTTTTAAAGGGTAACCTTTAAAAGCAACCACAACTACTTACTTTTTATTTATTCAGAAATGAGGAAATACAGACTCCAAATAAATGGGGTCAGTGCTCCCAGTTACTTTCTTTTGAATTCAGATTTTTTAAAATGAGCATTCCTGTTATGATTGTATATTAGGTATAACAGTTTGGCGTGGTAAGGCAAATCTCAAAGAAAAAAGTTTAAAAGCCTCTCCTCTAATTGTTTTTCCTTCATCCAATGAAAATATTATTCTAACGAAACAGCTACAGTTCTCTTGGCATGTATTGAAAGAGATGATTCTGGTAAACATTCCTTTCATTCCAAATGTGAGTTTTGCTCTGCTGTGTTTTTTAAACAATAGGGAAGAATAGCCTGGCACTGAAATCTCAGCTCTTCTGTAAATGTCAACACTAGTTTTTTTTTCAAGTTTATAAGTGTTATTTAATATATATACATCCGTATATTAGAAAGATGGGAAAGTTTCATCTTAATTTTAATCAGATGATTAGGGGCTGCTATGAAATAGTTAATGTTTCATGAAATGTTGACCATTTAGTGAGAATTCTCTGTTTTAGGCAAGCAAGTGCTGGAGATGGAGAGGCTTGAGACACAGGCTTTGCCCTTCAGAAGTTCTTTCACATCATGTGCTCTCTTACAATGATGCATGAACAAAAGTTTCTTCTCCTAATGGCCTGTGGAGCTAAGAATTAATATGGATTTTACTACATGATCTTTTCCCTCAATTTCTCAAAGACGGGTAAATAGGTGGATCTCTCAATAGTGTTCATATTTTTGAGGTGGATTAACTCTTTCAAAATTAGATCCCGATATGCACTCAGAGGCCATAAAAGGAGATAATAGCTATAATTAGTGAATTACAAAGTTACATATCTGTAGGATAGGGTGGTATTATTGCTTTACCAAACTTTCCTGGAATGTTGTGTTTGGTTCTTGCTCTGTCTTCTGAGTAGCAGTTTATGTACTTGTAAAGGACAAGGAAACAACATACATTGTGGCTTAGACTGGAGCCCTGATGATGATGATGATGATGATGATGATGATGATTTTGAGACAGAGTCTTGCTCCCTCACCCAGGCTGGAGTGCAATGGCGCGATCTCGGCTCACTGCAACCTCCATCTCCCGGGTTCAAGCATTTCTCCTGCCTCAGCCTCCTGAGTAGCTGGGATTGCAGGCACGTACCACCAGCCCAGCTAATTTTTGTATTTTTGGTAGAGATGAGGTTTCACCATGTTGGTCAGGCTAGTCTTGAGCTCCTGACCTTGTGATCTGCCTGTCTTGGCCTCCCAAAGTGCTGGGATTACAGGCGTAAGCCACCGCGCCCGGCCTGGAGCTGTGATTCTTAATGGGGAGAAGGGGGTGGCGAATTTGCCCCTCTTAGCCCCAGAGGATGAAATTTGGTGATGTCTGGAGACATTTTTTTTTTTTTTTTTTTTTTTTTTTTTTTTGAGATGGAGTCTCGCTCTGTCACCCAGGCTGGAGTGCAATGGCTAGATCTCAGCTCTCTGCAAGCTCCGCCTCCCGAGTTCACGCCATTCTCTTGCCTCAGCCTCCCGAGTAGCTGGGACTACAGGCGCCCGCCACCTCGCCCGGCTAGTTTTTTGTATTTTTTAGTAGAGACGGGGTTTCACCGGGTTAGCCAGGATGGTCTGGATCTCCTGACCTCGTGATCCACCCGTCTCAGCCTCCCAAAGTGCTGAGCCACCGTGCCCGGCCCCCTGGAGACATTTTTGATGGTCGTAACTGGAGGGGGAGGAATGTTACTGGCATCTAACGAGTGGAGTTCAGAGATGCTGCTAACCATACTATAATGCACAGGACAACCCCTCACAACAAAGAATTATCCGGTTCAAAATATCAGTAGTGCTGAGAAGCCCTTGGCTAGAGCATGGGATTTGGAGTAAAAGTAAACCTGCATTAGCGCCCTGACATCACCACTTCTTAACTGTGCCACCCTGGGTATGTTACTTAATCTGAGTATCCATCGAATGCATATCTGAAGAGATGTGAATTAGAGTGTGTATGAAATGCTTAGCACATGGCCGGGCGCGGTGGCTCAAGCCTGTAATCCCAGCACTTTGGGAGGCCGAGACGGGCGTATCACGAGATCGGGAGATCGAGACCATCTTGGCTAACACGGTGAAACCCCGTCTCTACTAAAAAAAAGTACAAAAAACTAGCCGGGCGAGGTGGCGGGCGCCTATAGTCCCAGCTACTCGGGAGGCTGAGGCAGGAGAATGGCGTAAACCCGGAAGGCAGAGCTTGCAGCGAGCTGAGATCCGGCCACTGCACTCCAGCCTGGGCGACAGAGCGAGAGTCCGTCTCACAAAAAAAAAAAAAAAAAAAAAAAAAAAAAAAAGAAATGCTTAGCACACAGAAGGATCGCAATAAGTGTCAACTCTTAGTATGATGACTGGTTAGTAGATCTAGGTCAAAATCCAAAGACCGTGCTTTAAACAGACACAGATTTTGTTTCTTAACCTATTATGTACAGAAAGAATTCGGGTTTCTTGTTTCCATTTGTGTGCCCAAGGATAGGGCAGGGGCACAGATGTAGGGCCTCCAGTGTCCCTGGTGCCTTCTGCATTCTGGCCTAGGTTCTGCCAGACAGCTAAGTGTAGTCTGCAGATCAACCAAGCAAACAGGACAGTCCCCCAGACTTGTGTAGAGGAAAGATGAGGATGGAGGAGCTTTCTCTTCCCGCTGGGCTACACTTGGAAGGAGGAGATAGCCAGGCCAGGAAACTCCTTCTGATTGAACTTATCTCCCAGCTTCTGAAGGCTCTTTTCAGACCCCTGTCTAGGCATGATCAGAGACTTACCTTTGCTGTGTGAGCAGGTGAGGAGGTCTGGCCATTTTCCCTTCCCTTTGCTCTTCTTTAGCTGCCTATGGTGGTTTATGCCTGTAATCCCAGCACTTTGGGAAGCTGCGACAGGAAGATCGCTTGAGCCCCAGGAGTTCAAGACCAGCCTGGGCAATATAGCAAGACCCCATCTCTACAAAAAATACAAAAATTAGCCAGGCGTGGTGGCACGTGCCTGTAGTCCCAGCTACTTGGGACGTGCACACAAACACACACACACACACACACACACACACACACACACACACACACACACACCCGAGCCACATGAGTGAGTAATCAACTCAGTGACAAGCAGATCTTCAGCAAAATGGGTTGGGGGATGGGCACGGTGGAGCAAACTCTGGGCACAGAGAATGTTTAGCAGACAAGGATATAAATAAGTAACAGTGTTTTCTTAGCTGTGATCTAGAAACCATTGGTACTGTGGTTCTCAGACCTGGCTGTAGAATAGAATCACCTGGGGCTGTCTAAGAATATTGTTGCCGGAGCCCCACCCTAGGCCATTGTTTGTGAGTCAAGGTGAGTAGCACCTGGGTATCAGATTTTTTTAATTCTCAGATGATGCTGATGCCCACTGTGAGTTGAGGGTCAAGGACCACTGCCTTGTGAAATGCATGACTTGCATTTAAAAAAAAAAAGAAAAGGGAATTAAAAATATCTAAGTAACTAAGTATTGTTTTCTAAACTTTTGTTTAGTCTTGGGTGTATGCTGGCTTCTAATTGGTTGTGGTCAAAGTTTGAAAAACATTGTTTTAGAACTTTAGAGGTGTTTAATTAATATTGATAAATTTACCTCATTCAGTATTTCTGCGTGCACATCTGTTGGACAGTTTTCAAAGTGCTTTTATATATCCTCTCAAATATGACTTCTGCTACCATCCCATGAGGCATAAAGAGCAAATATAACGATTTTTTTTTTTAACAGATGAAGAGTGATGTGGTTTAGCTCTGTGTCCCCCCACCCAAATCTCATCTTGAATTGTAATAATGCCCACGTGTCAAGGGTAGGACCAGGTGGAAATAATTGAATCATGGGGGCAGTTTTCCTCTTGCTATTATGGTGATAGTGAGTTAGTTCTCTCCAGATCTGATGGTTTTATAAGGGGCTTCTCCCATTGCTCGGCACTCATTCTCTCTCCAGAGGGAAAGGTTTTTCTTTTCTCAATGTCTTGGAGGGTACAGGCTTCCAAACCATCTAGGTGGCAAATAAACTTCATATTTTCTTATGTGAAGGATATTCAATACCATATCAGAGCAATATTTGTTGAATGAGTAAATTAATAGTTATGATGAATGTTAATATACAATGGAGGTAATAGGGGACTTCAAAATTTCAAGACAAGTACACCTAGGGAAGACCCAAGGCTGGTTCACCTCTCTTTCCAGGGTGACCTGGTTCCTGACCTCAGTTCCTAGGGCTGTAAGAATTTGAGAAAGACCAGAGCTAGGGTTATTGATTTAAGAGCTTTTTGTTGATTTTGAGGCACAGCTAATAGTAGAGGTGGTGACATTTATCCTTTTAGGGTCCAAGATTAAAAGGAGCAAAGAAGAATAAAAAATCTCTATTCTCAAAGAATGGAGAATTGGGTACTTTCCGACAATATTGTGAAACTCTGTATTTGCCCTGTCCTTAACACCTACTCTTTTGAGTACAAGCAAATACTAAAAGATTCAAAATAAATCCATAGTCAGGAAACTGGAGGTGAGCTACACTTGCCCAAACCAGATGAAGATGGAAATAAAATATACATACTCTGCTGAATAATGTCTGTGGATCATAATTTTGGGAGAAATGACTTTTGTTGGTGAAAACTATAAAGAGAATTTGGTAAATCTGTATAAAATATGGACGGAAAGAGCAGATAGTATATAGTCAGTGGTGGAGTTTAATGGCTCTCACATTAGAACATTTATATTTTCCATAGTGAATTCATTCCAGAAATCCCATCTTAGCTTTTTGATTCCTGCACTTAAGCAAGATAAAGGCATTACTATTATTCCCTTGAGTTGTCAGAGACCCTGAGCACTTTAGAAAGTGGAATTAGTTTCATGGACTAATACTCAATTGCCTGCAGTACTAAAATGTTACCCAGATAGCTTCAAGAATGTCATTGAAACTGGGTGGCATTTCAAGAAAGTAGAAACTGATTCCTCAAATCTTGGTTTGATGAAAAGGTTCAGGTTAATTCATGAAGTGCTATAGGTGTTTCTTGGATTGCATGGCTTTTTTTTTTTTTTTTCGTCTTAAACACATACTGAATAATGACTTGTTTATGACTTACATCTCTGGAACTATTGTCACCTTCTGAGAAACTTCTGGTCTGAGGTTCTCAGACAATGTCTTTGTCTCATCTGGGATGTCAATATTTCAGATTTTTGTAGCTCTCAAGAATCAGTCTAACTTAAAGGGACACTAGGGAAGGAGGGGGAGAAAAAGGCAATAGATGTTGGGGCATAAATGAAATAAGGCTGGAGCAGCAGAGGTGGGGTTCAAATAGGAAATTTGTCAGTTCATTTATAGGGATATTTTTGGCCACTTAATAAGTACCCAACACTGTTAGATTCCTTGAGAGATGTAAGAGAAGTGTAAAGCATGTCTTTCTGTGCTTAAGGAGCCTAATACATTTGAAGGGTCTGCTATTTTTTGTTTTTTTCCATGAAGGAGAAAACTTTAGAATGTTTATAGTTGTGTGTAGGACTCTGAGGCCCTGGTAGTATGTGCAGTACTGCTCAGTGTGAGACAGGGTAAAGTCAATGGGAGCTCCTGTAGTTTGAGTGTAATTCAGGAGAAACAACCTGACTGAGATCTTGAAAGAAGAATAATATCCAAAAAGGGGGACATTTATGATGGGAGACATACCTTCTGCAATGGCACAGAGGCAAAAATCAGAATAGTACATGGTATGTAAGGCCCTGAGGAAATCACTTTATTTGGCTTCATTTTTCTTCATATCACTTGGCACCACTTCACGTGTGTATGTGTGTGTGTATGCGTGTGTGTGTGTGTGTGTATTCCCTATCTTCTGCACTGGATTGCAGTGGTCAGCTACATAAGGAATACATAGAGCAGGACCTCAGATACAGATACCCTTTTGCAATTGGGTGTTTGTAGAAAGGAAAAAAATTAAATCATTCATTAAAAAACATTTTTCAAGGGTCTACTTTACTGTGTGCTTGGTTGGCACAGTTCTAGGTAAGGAGATACAGAGATGAACAAGGTCCCTGCCTTCATGCAACATATATTCTCTTGGGGGAGGCAGACAATAAGTAAATCAGGAAATGTATGATTTTAGGTAGTGAAAAATGCTATGAAGAAGAATAAATCAGGATAAGGGGAAAGAGAGTGCCCGTTTTAGGTAAGGGTAAGGTAAGGGTAAAATTTTAGATTAGCTCGCTCTTAGCTTCCCTAGAGAAGCCAAAGACCGCTAAAGTCTTTGCTAATGGAGTTCCAGCTTTATTATATGCTCGTCTTGTCCATTGACCCTCTCAACAATATATATACAGTAGATATTTAGCAAGTATTTCATAATGGTAATAACAGTGGTCTTGCTAGACTTGAATTGGAGCACTTTTTTCTCCTTTTTACTTTCTATAAAATGTTTTTAAGTTTAAAATGTATTGTAACAAGACATTTACAGAAGAAGCATAAATTGTATAGGAGAGGTCACACAGGTACTGCTGACAATAACACAGTGATCCATAAATCATCTCTGTGGAAGAGAAGATTGAATGCATTTGCAACAAAATTTTGTTACATGAAAAAGAAAGAAAATATTAAACTGTTTGTAATTATGTGGCTAATACATCTCATGGCCTGGAGAACCACTGGTTAACCAAATTTCAAAGGAGGTAATAATATATCCATGCATACATAAAAGCATACAAACACATAAAATAGCTACCATGTATTGAGCAATCACAGTGTGCCAGGCATTGTGCAATGTACTTTACTTGCATTACCTTTGGTCCCTGCAACAACCTTAGGAGGGAGATATCCCAGTACAAATGAGGAAACAGAGATGAAGTGGCTAGTGCAAGGCTATTACAGTTAGTGTCAGAGCAAGGATGGCAGATTCCTTGTTTGTGTAGGGGTATGGAATCAAGTTTGGAAATGCTAGTTTAATTAAGGGATTCCTTGGAGTGCATATCTAGCCTGGCATTACTCCAGGGTGGAGTTCCCTGTCTGTGCAGCTCAGCACCCTATCTAAGAAATCCTAGAAGCTGGGAATTTCTGGGGCTGGCTCTGAATTGATGTAAGTGGTTCCGTGAACTCATTGGAGGCATGGAGTGCATTGAACATTTTTTCACTATTTCGTATGTCTGAGAAACCACATACATGTCTGTCAAGCAGCTGCATGTGCCATTAAAACTTGGAAGTGCTTAGCTTTTGACTGGGGATGACAGCAGCTCAGTTTGGAGTTACCAACAGCTCAACTAAAACTGATTGGAACTCTAACTTGTGATTCTGTATATCTGTAAAAGATCTAGGTAATGAATATTGGAAGGATGTGAGATTTAGTAAACTTCCAAAGCATAGAGAACCAACAATAATCAACTTACTATTGTTACTGATAGTGAAAAGTTTGGGCAGTAGTGGATGATCTAGAGTGACAGTGAAGTTCTCTGTGTTTAACTCCCTCATGTTGGCCCCAGAGCCCACCCATGTTTCTAGAGAGGCAGGCTGGTCTCTTGGCACCTCTGTAACCTGGAAACAATGCCCTCAAAACCTCTGATCTACAACAGATTACATTTAATGAGCACATGTTGTGTGCTAAGAGTTTTACATGTATTTCTCTGTTTCTCTCTCTGTCTTAAACTTTCTGTTATTGAAATTTCAAACAGGCAGAGGTAGACAATATGGTATAATAAATCCCCATGTGCCCATCAACCAATTTCAGTAAATATTAACTCATGGCCAACTCCATATGTATCTTCAGATTATTTTGAAGCAAATCCCAGACGTCATATTATTTTTGAACATTCCAAAATGTGTTTCCAAAAGATAAGGACCCTTTTATTATAATTCTTTAAACTTCACAATAACCCTGTTAGATATCACTATATCCCTATTTGACAGATGAAGGCTCCAAGACACAAGGAGTTTAAATTAGTTGCCCCTGGTCGCCCAACTTGTAACTGACTGAGTCAGAATTCAAATCCAAGTTGCCTAACTCCAAAGCCCATCTTGTCTACCACTATGCTATATGGTTGCTGCCAGACCCCACTGTTGTAGCTAATCCTTGCATTACAGAATTGGATCCTGGGATTAACAAACTCCCGCAGACATGACTATTGATTTCTATGAATTCAACCATTTTCCCATTGCTGCAAATTGGGTTCATTTAGGTACACAGGGACAGAATAGCTGTGAAAGGCCTGCCTGAAAGAAAGAAAGGACTAGTCTGAAATATTAATGGGTTCTATTAGGGCAACAAAACTGATAAAGCAGTCAAACCCTTCTTGTGATAGTGTTTTAAATCTTGGAGAAATCCACAATGAAAAGGACTTAATAGAAAATATGACTGTCATTGGGCCATAGCTGCCAAGGGGACTAAAAGGTTTCTTTTAAATGAATTATCCTTTGGTTTTCTCTTGGCGGAAGGAATCAGCCATCCCACTGAGTCTTTTCAGTTTGTTTCTAGCACAGCTAATTGTGTTTATTTGTCTCTGGAATCACATGCCTCTCTCCTCTCCCTTGCCCTTTCTTAGGGTCTTTTGCCTGCTGTGTACTGCTTTTACTGCCAGAAATGTTCTCACCTGGGAGCCAGTTGGCTGCCAACACTGAATGGATGCTGGGAGGCTGATTCTGCCTCTGTAGAGATCTGACCTGGCCTGGGTGTCCAAGGTTGCCTTAGGGTAGAGGGAGAGATTGGATAAGCTGGCTACAAAAGGATCTGTTTTTTTTTTTTTTGCCTCAGATGTGTCCACATGGTCCATAACAGCATTAAGAACAGAGCAGACAGCAAGAAATAGTATTGATTAATTGATCAAGATAGCTTTGCTAGTTGATATGGTTTAGATCTGTGTCCCCACTCAAATCTCATGTTCAGTTGTAATCCCTAGTGTTGGAGGTGGGGCCTGGCGACTGGATCATGGGGGCAGTTTCTCATGGCTTCACATCATCCTCATTGAAGCTGTCATCCTGATAGTTCTCATGAGATCTGGTTGTCTAAAAGTATGTGGCACCTCCCCCTTCCCTCTCTTACTCCTGTTCCAGTGTTGTGAAGTACTTGCTCCCCCTTTGCCTTCTGCCATGATTGTAAGCTTCCTAAGGCCTCCCCAGGAGCTGGGCAGATGCCAGCATTATGCTTCCTGTACAGTCTGCAGAACCATGGCCAATTAAACCTCTTTGCTCTGTAAATTACCCAGTGTCCAGTATTTCTTTATAGCAGTCCAAGAATGGGCTAATACACTAGTCAAGTTCAAGAAATTGGTTCTCCATTTTTCCTATCAAAACATCACATCAACTGCTTAATAGTTTCCTTTGTCACTGGGATCACTGCACTGATATTTACTTGATTCTTTCCTTCTTTCCTCCTTTCTTCCTTTCCCCTTCCCTCCTTCCCTCCCTGCCTCTCCTTTTTTTTTCGTCTTTGACAGGGTCTTACTCTGTTGCCTAGGCTGTAGTACAGTGGTGTAATCATAGCTCATTGTCGCCTTGAGCACCTGGGCCCAAGTGATCCTCTTGCTTCAGCCTTCTCATTAGGTAGGATTACTGTCACATACAACCATGCCCAGCTAATTTTTTGTAGGGTCTTGCTGTGTAGGTACCCGGGTTGATCTTGAACTCCTGGGCTCAAGCAATTCTCCTGCCTTGGCCTCCTAAAGTGCTGGGATTATAGATATGAGCCTGTAGGTATTTTCTTGATTCCTAAACCTCTCTTTCCTTTCCTTCCCCCTTACCTGTCCTGTCCCATCACAGAAGCCATATAACTGCTGGAGAACTTCTTAGCTCTTTTTTAACCATCTTACCCATGGAGTTCTAGAAGATGGTAGTTGTCAGGATGCAATTGAAGAAAAGCCTACAAATTCCACCTTTGGCTCCCTATTGCACATGCCAAGGAGGACCTCATTATTATTAGAGATAATAATTATAATATTTAATTATAATAATTATATTGTTTATATATATAATATAATGTAATATAATATATAATATAATATAATTCTATTAGAGATAATGAGGGGAATACACTTTTAGGGAAAATATTTAAAGATGTTATTGCAAATATTTTGAAATAGTTTTTTTATTATTGATATGATCACTACTTTTTAAAAAAGTTTTAGAGGGAAAAACCGTAGACCACAAGTCACTTAGCTGTCTATAGTAGAGTCAGCTCAGGGGTGGCAAATATATGGTTCTGTGCCACTTCTCCCTCCTGAGCCCCCCCTCCCTCAAGAGCTTGTGGCAAACATTGTAAATCCATAACACCTTGCCTTCTAAGCTCCAGTCCAGGCCTGGAATGCCACTCAACACATGACTCCAGGAAGCCTTTACCAAGGAATAGAGGTTGGCATGACGAGTGAAATCTATTTGCCATCTCCTAAATAAGTAGTCTCTAAAGCCCTTCCCACACTAAAATTCAGTGAGCTTTTTAGCCTGTGGTCATATTAGGTCCCTAACAGCTAGGGAGCACATCTCCTCATTCATTGACTTTACCACATAGATGCCAAGCCCTCTCTGGAAAACAGATGA
This sequence comes from Piliocolobus tephrosceles, assembly GCF_002776525.5. Classification (NCBI taxonomy): domain Eukaryota; kingdom Metazoa; phylum Chordata; class Mammalia; order Primates; family Cercopithecidae; genus Piliocolobus; species Piliocolobus tephrosceles. Next base: position 116,637,562 of record NC_045438.1, on the reverse strand, counting down.
GAAAGGAACATTTTTTTGATTAATTAATTTTTTTTTTTTTTTTAAGATGCAGGGTCTTGCTCTGTCACCTAGGTTGGAGTGCTATGGTGTGATCATAGCTTACTACAGCCTCCTTTCCTGGGCTCAAATGATCCTCCCTCCTCAGCCTCCCAAGTACTTGGGACTTACAGGTCCATGGCACCACTCCTGGCTAATTTTTATTTATTTATTTATTCTTTTGTAGAGACAGGGTCTGTGTTGCCCAAGCTAGTCTTGAACTCCTGGGCTCAAGTGATCCTACTGCCTTGGCCTTCCAAAGCACTAGGATTACAGGTGTCAGCCACCATGCCTGGTTGGGATGCTTTAAACACTGATGATTCATGGAAGATTTGGAAGTTGCAACTCTCCCTTTGCAACTTATAGTAGGTCCTTCAGTGGTTTGTCAGTAAGACTAAATCAAATCATTCTTATGGAAGAAACAGAATGCTAATGCATTGCTGAAGGGGAAGAAGAGGAATTGAAACCCAGAGCCTGTCCTGCAGGAGTTCCTACTGTGGTATAGCAGTTGTATTAAACTGAATCTAGATTATGTGTAGTTTAATAAGATGGGAAAGCAAAAAACTCAGTGCCTGGTTATAACTAACTCACTATCACCTAATAATTCTCTTTACTTTTGAAGAAATTTGGACAGTATTAAGATAATACCTATGAAGCATCAAGACTTCCTTGACGAAGTTTTAAGTGTTCATGACCATATTATAGACAATATGTTGGACAGCAGTAATGGCTTAGGCCAGTCTGTAGTCACCAAAATTACGAGCTGGTAGGCTGTGCAGGCAGAAGCTGTGTGGGCTGCTCCAGGCCTGCCTGTCTCTAGGAGGCTTGACAGAGGATGCCAGGCTGCTTTCTGGGTGGTTAAGATCAGGCGGTGTATGCACTGGTGTGGTCTTCTCTTGTTTTAATCAACAGTACATTCTTTTGCAAGGAAAAGTCAAACTGAGACTCATTTTGGAATGCTTTGGATTTCAGAGCAAGGACAGGCAGAGATACTTTTCCCCTTTGGAAGTCTCAACTGAATAGTATAGGGTGAGGAAAAGCAGGAAGAAAACCATATAGGTTAGATAAAACATTAGATTAGCCAAATATTTTAAAAGTATTTTCTAAAAATTAGATAAGATTTAGAGCTTATCCCCACCCCATTAATTAGATATGTTTATCTAGTAATGCATATGTAACAATCATACTTAAGCTGAAATCACTTCTGGCTTACTGTTGTTCTTTATTTTCTGCATCTTTTTGGATGTCATATAAAAAGAGGCCCCCCCAAACATCATTTGCTTGTTATTTGGGAATGCGAAAGTAATTGAATTCTCTGGAGGGGTGAGTGGTGGGTGATGCTGAAATAGCGAGTTGGGAATGAATGCAACTTTTCAGTAGATACTATAATCCTTTGTCAAAGGGAGTACTGGGGTGATGGAAATGAAACTACAAGTGCTGACCTTGAATTTCTGGTAACATTGAGTGCTTGTCTCTTCCAAGCCCATATGATCTATGGACTTGCCCAAATAGCGTCTTGCTGGTACTGTATCCTCTGTTTTCTAAAGGCACCTTAGGGACTTCAAAATGCATATTTTTGCTTTAAAGTGCATCATATTTGAATGTTAACTCAATGGCAAACTTATATAATATTGGGTGTTAGACACTGAATAATCTTAAAATGCAAAAGTGACACTTTCTCGACCTGCATTCATCTTACTGCTTGTAATTGCATTCATTTTTTTTTTTTAACTTTAATTCAGAAATCTTAAGTTGTTGGCCTTTATTATTCTTTTCAGTTTACAGATGGCATTACTGGTACCAGAAGGATTGTGGTTTATTTTAAGTATGTGATTCATTTAATCTGATGGGACTCAGGCTTGGGCTGTCTGCTTTCCAGCCCACTTTGCCTCCAAGATCAATGCAGCCTCAAAGAAGGAAAGTTGTCAGTTTTTTTAATGGTATTTATGATTGATGTACCTTGTTGATATTAATAACTGTATCTGCTACATTATAACTTTGATTAATCACAGTCTTCAAGTAAACTGACTTGCTGACAAACTCCACTTTGGAGAAAAAAATACCAAAACACAGGAAAATCAAATGCTATTAGAACTTTTGTTTAAGAGCAATTTCCCAGGGAGAACATCCTTGGGAATTGTTTAAGAAGCAACTTCCCAAAACCCTAGGAAGTTTTGTTTAAGAACAAAACTTAAAAGGGAAACTTAGTTTTGGTTAAGAGCAAAACTTAAAGGGGAAACTTAACTTCCCCTTTAAGTTTAGCTCTTAAACAAAACTTCCTAGGCTTACCATAGACACAGTCCTATCTTCTTCGCATTGGTATCTCCATTAGCCAGACTGCATATGGAAAGAAATAAAGGACCTGGACAAAATTATGTTCACTTACACATTTAGGTAAGTGGACTAATACATTGATAGAATGATTTCCAATAAGCGAGGTTGAAACAGAAAGCATTTCCTGAATAGCATAAAAGTTTAGGGCATGGACTCTGGAGCCAGACTACCTGGGCACGGATTCTGGCTCTACCACTTCCTGTCTGGATTTTGGGCAAGGGACTTCACCCGTTTCCTCATCTGTACAATAGCTAAAAATAGTAGATTCCATTTCATAGAATTAAGAGGAATAAATGTTTTATTTAAGTCACATGCAATGAACTTAGAACCATATGTAGTAGAGAGTAAGTGCTCAATATATGTGAGTCATTTTAGTAATCATCACTGGCAACTGGGTAAAGAACGGTAACAGTGAAGAAGGAATGCTATGTATCTGGTTTCTGGCTTGAGCACCTGGGTGCAGCTATTTACTGAGATAGGAACAAGAAGCACAGGACAGAAGTAGGGTTACTGGGAGAAGCTTGATTCTCTTTTGGTAGTGTTCGTTTGAGGTATCTTTGTTACAGCTGAGTAGAGCTATCAAGTGGGCATCAAATATACCCCATTCCAGATACAACAAAATTTTGTGGAATATTATTCAACCTTAAAAAGGAAGAAAATTGGCCAGGCATGGTGGCTCACACCTGTAATCCCAGCACTTTGGGAGGCTGAGGTGGGTGGATCACCTGAGGTCAGGAGTTCAAGACCAGCCTGACCGATATGGTGAAACCCCCTTTCTACTAAAAATACAATGTAGTGGTGGGTGCCTATAGTCCCAGCTACTCAGGAAACTGAGACAGGAGAATTGCTTGCGCCCGGGAGGCAGAGGTTGCAGTGAGCTGAGATTGCACCACTGCACTCCAGCCTGTGTGACAGAGCAAGACTCTTTCTCCAAAGAAAAAAAAAAAAAAAAAAGGTAAGCCAGCCACAAAAGGAAAGCACTGTATGATTCCACTTTTTTTTTTTTTTTTTTTTTTTGAGAGGGGGTTTCACTCTTGTTGCCCAGGCTGGAGTGCAATGGCATGATCTCGGCTCACTGCAACCTCTGCCTCCGAGGTTCAAGCGATTCTCCTGCCTCAGCCTCCGTAGTAGCTGGGATTATAAGCATGTGCCACCACGCCTGCCAATCTTTGTAGTTTTAGTAGAGATGGGGTTTCTCTATGTTGGTCAGGCTGGTCTCGAACTCCCGACCTCAGGTGATCCACCCACCTCGGCCTCCCAAAGTGCTGGGATTACAGGCGTCAGCCACCGCGCCCGGCGATTCCACTTATATGAGGGACCTAGAGTAGTGTTCTCTAAATTCATAGAGACCGAAAGTAGAATGGTGGTTGCCAGGGGATTGGGAAGAGGGAGCAATGGGGAGTTGTTTAATGGGTACAGAGTTTCAGTTTTGCACGATGAAAAGAGTTCTGGAGATTGGTTGCACAACACTGTGAATGGATTCAACACTACTGAACTGTACACTTAAAACTGTAAGATGGTAAATTTTATGTTATGTGTATTTTACTTGTATTTTTTTTTTTTTTTTTTTCAGACAGAGTATCACTCTGTTGCCCAGGCTGGAGTGCAGTGGCGCAATCTCGGCTCACTGCAATCTCCGCCTCCTGGGTTCAAGCGATTCTCATGCTTCAACCTCCCGAGTAACTGGGATTACAGGCATGCACCACCACGCCCAGCTATTTTGTATTTTTAGTAGAGATGGGGTTTCACCATGTTGCCCAGGCTGGTCTTGAACTCCTGATCTCATGAGATCTATCTGCCTTGGCCTCCCAAAGTGCTGGGATTACAAGCATGAGCCACCCTGCCTGGCCCGGATTTTTTTTAAAAGTGTGAGCAAGAAAATAACATGTTAAGTCACAAGGTGATAAGTAGTGCTATAGAAAACAAAGAAAAAGTAGAGCAGAGTTGGGTGTTGTGGAGTGCCAGGGAGAGTAGAAATGCGATATTAAATCAATAGGGTGGTTGGGAAGCCTCCTTGAAGAGGTGAGATTTGAGCAAAGACTGGAAGAAGTTGTTGGTCTCTTGGCTGCTGTTAAAATCTGTGTCTAAATCTGCCAGGGTCCACTGGGGATATGGCAATGCTAAGTCAATAATCTAGCGGTATATATCTGTTCAAGTACATATTGGTGGGCAGCTGTGGACGTGGACGTTTCAACTCATTTGGAAAAACAATCCAGGCACTCAGGTAGCACTTCACAGATTGTAATCAGATGTCATCTGAGACTTGAGGTTATGTTACAGTAAAGACAAATGGTTATTCTTATATGTGACCTTTTCTAAAATCAACCTATAACCTAGAAACAAACACCAAGGGTTTGATTTCTTTAGTTATTCCAAAATGTGCATGTTGTTTGCCCTGAGAAGTGGTGCCTTGGGAGCTGAGAAAACGTACACTTTTCAATATGAGTGTTAAACGCCTTCATAAGACTAGGATTTTGCAGGCTTCAACTGACCTTCCTGTCTAAGACGGCAGCTTAAAAATCCTTATTTCATGTATTCTTTATTTGATGGATCATATGGCATGGAATGGTGAGCTGCTTATAAAAATCCTGTGACCTGGACATGTTTTATTACAAATTTATGAGGCTGGTACAAACAGGTATCAGCTTGCTATCATTTAAGCCAATACTTTATACTCACAAACTGAAAGAGGTTTGCATCCTTGGATACTTGAACTGATTTTTCCACATATAATTTCTTAACCTCATTTTTCTAGATCTAATAAAAAGAAGTATACTGAGCATAAATCTCGACTTTGGAATCAGCAAGAAATCTCCCCCACCCTCCTCCTCCCACTGAACTTTGTGGGGAAATTAATATCTATGGATGGACAGGCCCCTTTGCTTCTCCCCAATCCTGTCTTCTGGTCAAGAATTCTAAAGCCACACACTAGCAGCCATTGAGAACACACATGGCTGTTTGTAACTCTCTTGCCAGGCCACATTTATAGAATAATTGCTAAGGTGACAGGTAGGTGGGGGAAAAGGAAACAGATTCTCTCTATAGGTCCTTTCTACACTAATGGCAACAAGCATTGGTGGATTTAAAAAGCACAGCAATGACTGGGTGTGGTGGCTTAGGCCTGTAGGCCCTATACTTTGGGAGGCCAAGGTGGGTGGAATGATTGAGCCCAGGAGTTCAAGATCAGCCTGGTCAACATGGTGAAACCCAGCTCTACAAAAAGTACAAAAATTAGTGAGGTGTGGTGGTATGTGCCTGTAGTCTGCACTACTCAGGAGGCTGAGGTGGGAGAAGAGCTTGAGCCCAGAGGTTGAGGCTGCAGTGAGTTATGATTGCACCACTGCACTCCAGCCTGGGTGACAGAGAGAGATCTTACCTCAAAAGAAAAGAAAAAAAAAAACTCAGTACCAATCTCAGAAATTGCCCCCTTCTCCAAATTTTGGTAACATTCTTATCCCCCAGTGTTTGATTTCTTTTAGTTCTGAACACAATTCTTATAAAATTACTGGCATAGGCTGGGCGCGGTGGCTCAAGCCTATAATCCCAGCATTTTGGGAGGCCGAGACAGGCGGATCACGAGGTCAGGAGATTGAGACCATACTGGCTAATATGGTGAAACCCTGTCTCTACTAAAAAATACAAAAAAAAAACTATCCGGGCGCAGTGGTGGGCGCCTGTAGTCCCAGCTACTCGGGAGGCTGAGGCAGGAGAATGGCGTAAACCCGGGAAGCGGAGCTTACAGTGAGCTGGGATCGCGCCAGTGCACTCCAGCCTGGGCGACAGAGTGAGACTCCGTCTCAAAAAAAAAAAATAAATAAATAAAAAATAAAATTACTGGCAATAAAAATGTAGTATTTTGGGGTGATTTAACAATAAAGGAAGGAGGAGAAATATTTTTCCTTTATCTTTATGCATACACAGCTCTCTATGGGCATTTAGCCCCAGCTGGTTGTTGAGCTCAGGGTATACCCTAAATATTTAGTTTCTCCCAACATACAGTGTTGATGGAGACCCCCATGAGAGTACAGAAACAATAACACATGAGAATGTAGCAGCCATTAGGTGTATATTATTGTCATGAGATACATATCATTAGATAATGATAGCAGTACGTAGTAGCAAAAGGAGAGTTTAGTGGATTCAACAGATGTTCACTGAGGGGCCACTCTGCTAAACATCTGTGCTAGGGTCTAAGCAGGGAGGTGAGGGAAGTTAGTACCGTACAACATAGTACTTGCCCATAAGAAACTTATGGCCTATTTGCAAATACCCAGATAACTACAGAACAAGGTTGTATATGGTGGCATCATTTAAGTGATACAAACTGGAGGATGCAGGAGAACGGATGGAAGAAGATATTACTTTGACCGGGTGAGTTGGAAGGCATGGAAGAATTGGCATGTGAGAGGCATCTTCTGGGACAGATAAGGTTTTCTGAGATAGGAAGCCATTCCAGGTAAAGGGAACAGCTTGGGCAAAAGTCTGTAAAGGAATCCCCTTCTAGTCACATACATATCCAAGAAGACATGGGCAAACTAGACTGCAGCCTAGTGTGTCGGAGCAAATCACTAGAAACAACCTCCATGTCCATCCACAGGAGGATGAACTAAACAATTGTGGTATATTCACACAGTGGAAGTAGTCAGCAAAAAAAATGACTCAACTAGAGAATCATGTAGCAACTAATGTGGAAAAACAAAAAACATAGATTAAATGAAAGGCAGAAGAATGTTAGGTACAAAATTTGTGTCAAGGTTAAAAAATCCAAAAAATACCTTATTTATAAATTTCATGTGGTTTTATTATATCATTATATGTAGATATAACTTTAATTTCATAATGTTTTCATGTAGGAAGATGTAGGGAATGGGTAGATGTACAAAGCTACATTTCAGTTGAATCCACTTTTTTTTAAGACAGGGTCTCACTCTGTCACCCAGGCTAGAATGCAGTGTCACGATCATGGCTCACTGCAGCCTCAATCACCCAGGAGCAAGCAGTCCTCCCCCTTAGCTGGGGCCACAGGCACATACTACCATGCTCAGCTAATTTTCTTTTTCTCTTTTTTCTTTTTTTTTTTTTTATGAGATGGTGTCTGGCTCTGTCGCCCAGGCTGGAGTGCAGTGGCGCGATCTCGCCTCACTGCAAGCTCCGCCTCCCGGGTTCACGCCATTCTCCTGCCTCAGCCTCTGGAGTAGCTGGGACTACAGGTGCCCACCACCACGCCCGGCTAATTTTTTGTATTTTTAGTAGAGATGGGGTTTCACCGTGCTAGCTAGGATGGTCTCGATCTCCTGACTTTGTGCTCCGCCTGCTTCGGCCTCTCAAAGTGCTGGGATTACAGGCTTGAGCCACAGCGCCTGGCCATGCTCAGCTAATTTTCTAAAAGTCTTTTGTAGAAACAGAATCTCCCTATGTTGCCCAGACTGGTCTCAAACTCCTGAGTTCAAGTGATCAGCCTCCCAAAGTGTTGAGATTATTGGTGGGAGCCACTATGCCCAGGTAATTGTATCTATTTTAGAGAGAAGAGGATAAACAGATAGATACACTAATATATTTTATACACATATAAACACATATACTATGTACATATATATTTTAAGATCTAAAGTAAACATCACATGTTAATGTGATAAATATTACATTATCCTCTACTCTCTTCTTTACACTTGAAATATTTCATAATACAAAAATGAAGGAGTAAGTCACAGTTCAGGTTTAGGAACAGCAAATGGTATAGAACAGTGATTCTCAAACTTTAACCTGACTTTTGGCAAGAAATACATTTTATTTTAGAAACCAGGAATTCCATGACAGGACTTACCCTTAACACACTGGATGTACTCTAACATGTTCTATTTGCTCTTTTATTCTGCATGATATCAAGCAGTGGGTGATGCCTACGGATGCAGATAAAGGCTAGGTCCTGGAAGGCTTTGACGGTCAGGCTCAAGAATGTAAGCTTTAGTTGGCAAAGAGGAAAGGCCCACTGGTGGCTTTGGGGCATGTTATGTGAGCTAAACTTTAGCTAAATCAAAAAAAGATGGAACTGAGGCCAGAGATTGGAAGATCCAAATCATTCCGGAGGTTATCACCATTAATGTAACTGGAACAGGATATGGGTCTGCAGGGGAAGTGAAAAAAAGGGACAGGTTTAGCATTTGCTATGATTAAAAATAATACTGATAATAGGGATTTGATGACTGGAGTTTCAGGGAAGCTAGAGGGAAATGAGATAAATTTCACTCTTGATTTCAAGGCTTGATGCCTGGGAGATTGGTTACATCAATAGCAACTATGTATATCAGGAGAAATTTGGTTTTAAACACAATATTTAAGGTGCTGATGGGGGACATCTACACATATGTAGTGAAGTCGTGGCTGCGGTTAAAAGGAATGCATAATGGTTTCACAATGTATTATAGCTTTTTATAGCAGTACACAGTACCTGGTGAGGGAAAAAATGAAAGGTGTAATCAAGGTGAGGCAAGGCAGGCAGACCTAGCAAAGGTGTGGTGGGTGGAGGGTGAGGAGTGCTGGCTAGGGCAGCATGAAATGGCTAGCACTGGGTTGGGTTTGTGTTGGGATGGCAGTGAGTCCAAATGCAATGGGTGCACTGAGAGAAGAAGGGTTGGAAGACTGGAGGTTATGAGACACCCAAAAAGTATCTTTAGCACGTGTGATGAAATGTTACAGGTGGAAGTTAGGAGTGTTTTAATCAAGGAGGAGGAATTTCAAACCTGAAATCTTGGACCTAAAATAATTCTAAGTTAGAAAAAAAATATTCTGAAATTCATACGGAAACAAAGAGCCTAAATAGTGAAAACAATCCTAAGCACAAGGAACAAAGCCAGAGGCATCACATTACCCAACTTCGAAATACTATAAGGCTATAGTAACCTAAAGGCTACAGTAGCATGGTACTGGTACAAAAAAAGACACACAGACCACTGGAATAGAGAACCCAGAAATAAAGCTGCACGCCTACAATCAACTGATCTTTGATAAAGTTGACAAAAATAATGGGGAAAGGATACCCTATTCAATAAATGGTGCTGGGAAAACCGGCCAACCATATGTAGAAGAATGAAACTGGTCTCCTACCTATCACCATATACAAAAATTAACTCACAATGGATTAAAGACTTAAATGTATGATATGGTTTGGCTGTGTCCCCACCCAAATCTCATCTTGAATTGCAGCTCCTATAATGCCTATGTGTTGTGGGAGGGACCCGGTGGGAGATAATTGGATCATGGGGGCAGTTTCCCCCATACTATTCTCATGACAGTGAGTCTCACAAGATCTGATGGTTTAATAGGGGAAATCCCTTTCACTTGGTTCTCATTCTCTCTCTGCTGGCTACCATATAAGACATCCCCTTGCTCTTCCATTGTCTTCTGCCATGATTGTGAGGCCTCCCCAGCCATGTGGAACTGTGAGTCAGTTAAACCTCTTTACTTTATAAATTATCTAGTCTCGGGTATGTCTTTGTCAGCAGCATAAAAATGGACTAATACAATGTAAGACCTCAAACTATAAACATCCTTCAAGAAAATCTAGGAAGTACCCTTCTCGACATAGGCCTTGGGGAAGATTTATAACTAAGTCCTTAAAAGCATCTGCAACAAAAACAAAAAATTGACAACTGAGACCTAATTAAAGAACTTCTGCACAGCAAAAGAAAACTATTGGCCATGCACCATGGCGTATGCCTGAAATTCTAGCACTTTGGGGGCCAAGGTGGGTAGATTGCCTGAGCCCAGGAGTTTGAGGCCAGCCTGGGCAACATGGTGAAACCCCTTCTCTACAAAAAAAAACAAAAATTAGCTGGGCGTGTAGCATGCGCCGGTAGTCCCAACTACTCGAGAGGCTGAAGTGGGAGGATCACATGAGCCCGGAAAGGTTGAAGCTATAGTGAACCATGATCACACCACTGCACTCCAGTCTAGGTGACAGAGTGAGACCCTGTCTCAAAGAAAACAAAAAAGAAAATTTCAACAGAGGAAACAGACAACCTACAGAATGGGAGAAAATATTCATACATTATGCAAAGGTCTAATATCCAGCATCTATAAGGAACTTTAAATCAACAAGCAAAAAACAGCTCAGTTAAAAAGTGGGCAAAGAAAATGAGCAGACATGTCTCAAAAGTCAGTTAAAAGTCAGACAAGTGGCCAACAACATATGAACAAATGCTCAACATCACTAATCATTAGAGAAATGCAAATTAAAACTACAATGAGATACCATCTCACACCAGTCAGAATGGCTATTATTTAAAGTCAAAAAGTAACAGGTGTTGGTGAGGCTTCAGAGAAAAGGGAACATTTGTACACTGTTGGTGGGAATGTAAATTAATTTCAGTCACTGTAGAAAGCAGTTTGGAGATTTCTCAGAGAACCAAACACAACTACCGTTTGACCTAGCAACCACATTACTGGGTAAGTATTCAAAGGAAAACAAATTGTTCTACCAAAAAGACACATGGATGCATATGTTCATCACAGCACTATTCACAATAGCAAAGATCAACCTAGGAATCAACTTCAGTGCCCATCAACAGTGAATTGGATAAAGAAAATGTGGTATATATACATAATGGAATATTATGGAGCTATAAAATGGAATTTGCAGCAATATTAAGTGAATTAGTGCAGAAACAGAAAACCAAATACCACATGTTTTTACTTAGAAGTTAGAGCTAAACCTTGGGTATACATGGACATAGAGATGGGAAAAATAGACACGGGACTACAAGAAGGGAGGGGGACTGGGGCAAGGTTGAAAAACTACCTGTTGGGTACTATGCTCACTACCTGGATGATGGACTCAGTCGTACCCCAAACCTCAGCATCATGCAATATACTCTTGTAACAAACCTGCACATATACCTACTGAATAGAAAATAAAAGTTGAAATTTTTAAAAAATGAGGTAATTCTGAGTGATAAATAATCACTACCTTCATAGATACTACAGGTTAGGCGGGTAGGTAATTGTAATATCATGGAGCTGAAAGCTGTAGCTGTGTGATAGTTTACAATTACTGATCTGAACTGAGTAGACTGACTTTTCAAATGAAACTCTTCTATGGAATAACTAATGATTTTTAACCAGATCTGCTACTGATTATGAGTTACTACTTCTAATTACAGAAAAGCCCACCCTGGGAAGTGGAGCAGGGTCTTCAGGGGTACCCTTAGGGAAGAGCCCTGGTGGGATGTCTTGGGAGAGGAGGCTCTGGATAGTGCTCCTGGGTCACTACAGTGAGCCGGGGTTCCGAGTCCATCAGCAGCTCAGAGATGGACAAGCACTATCTTCTCATCTAATACTTCCTTTTCATTCACAGCTGATAGACCTCCAAAGACACAGTCAGTTGGCTGGACTCTTGGGACACAGGTCAGAATTATTGGGGTCTGCCCATACATTATTGCTGATTTGGTTTAGGGCTTTGAATTGGTCACTTAAATTCACTGTACCTCAGTTATTCTCACAATCAAGTAACACAAGCTAAAATCTTTGAAAAAATATTTTGAATAACTTCCTTATGCAACCCAATGAATTTCACAATTGAAAGGAAGACATATGTACAGCCAGTTATAGCATAATGCTAAGAGGATGCTATAGACTGAAGTGTCTCCCCAAATTAATATGTTGAAATCCTAACCCCTAATGTAAGGATATTAGAATGTAGGGCCGTTAGGAGGTAATCACCTAGATCAGGGATCCCCCAAACCCCAGTACCCGTCTGTGGCCTGTTAGGAACTGAGCTGCACAGCAGGAGGTGATCAGCGGGCAAGCAAGCAAAGCTTCATCAGTATTTACAGACGCTCTGCTTTGCTGGCTTTACTGCCTCCTGTCAGATCAGCAGCATTAGATTTTCATAGGAGTACCAACCCTATTGTGAACTGCACATGCAAAGGATCTAGGTTGTACTCTCCTTATGAGAATCTAATGCCTGATGATCTGTTACTGTCTGCCATCACCCCAGATGGGACCATCTAGTTGCAGGAAAACAAGCTGAGGGCTCCCACTGATTCTACATTATGGTGAGTTGTATAATTATTTCCTTATATATTATAATGTAAAAAGAATAGAAATAGGCTGGATCCAGTGGCTTATGCCTGTAATCCCAGCACTTTGGGAAGCCAAGGTGGGTGGATCACTTGAAGTCAGGAGTTTGAGACCAGCCTGGCCAACATGGCAAAACCCCATCTCTACTACCAATACAAAAATCAGCCAGGTGTGGTGGCGCATGCCTATAATCCCAGCTACTTGGGTGGCTGAGGCATGAGAATGGCTTGAGCCTGGGAGGTTGTAGTGAGCTGAGATGGCATCACTGCACTCCAGCCTGGGCCACAGAGTGAGACCCTGTGTCAGGGAAAAAAAAAAAAAGCAATAAAAGCAATGAATGTAATGGACTTGAATCATCCTGAAACCATACCCCTCAACCCCCAGCCCCCGTACATGGAAAAATTGTCTTCCATGAAATTGGTCCCTGGTGCAGAAAAGGTTGGGGACCACTGACGTAGATGAATGGTATTACTGCCTTTATAAAAGAAACTCAGGAGAGCTCTCTTGGCTCTTCTGCCATGTGAGGACATGGAAGAAGACAGTCGTGTTTGAACCAGAAGTGGGCCCTCACTGGACGCCGAAACTGCTGGTGCCTTGATCTTGGACTTTTGCAGCCTCTAGAAACTGAAAAATAGATTTCTGTTGTTTATAAGCCACCTAGTCTATGATATTTCCTTACAGCACCAGTGAATGGACAAAGACAGAGGGTTTAATAAGACATGATGCATTCTACTTCAGCCTGTCGCTAAGCTTCATAGGGGAGGGGTTATATTTGAGCCTGAATTTGAGAGAGAAGTGGGTTTTGCCAGGCACAGCAGGCTACAATAACATTGGCGATGTCAAGTGTGTGGCTTGTTCAGGCAATCAGGACAGTCTGTTCTGCCCTTTTGTATGCAACAAGAATAAAAACGAGTTCTAACAGTGCTCCAGTGTTATTTTACATTATGTTTCTCTGCCTGGCCCCTCCTTTTCCCAAATCTTTGCTTAGGCATTCTTGGTCATAAAAGTGACAAATGGTAGGAGATGATAGACCAAAAACGAACTGATGGTTAGAAATTCAGCCAGCAATTTAAATATTGGTGTAGATACCTCTCAAGTGGATGAACCACATACATAAATAAGATCCAACTCAAATGGTGTTTTCTTTTGAAAACTCACATTTTCGTTATCTTAGATCTCACTGGTTTTTACCTTTAGAAGCAGGCAAAGGATAGTCATTTCACTTTGTTTTTGAACAATGATCTATTGACACATTCTGGGGCATCTTTCCTCTGACTGTTTGCTGATAGAAATAAAGCATAGGTAAGCCAGTGTTCCTGTCTCCAGAGGCTTGCAATTCAATAAGCAGAAGAGAGAAGGCTCTCTACACACACAGTAGTGAAGTAATGGGCACGATGTTCTACTTATGAAAATATGTGGAATAGATACATAAGTGTTGGGGGCGGGGGAGGAATCCAGATGGCCTGGAGAAGGCTTTGTGGTGATTTGGAATTGAACTAAGGCCTTGGGGATATCTAAGGAGAAATGGAGAATAAAGTGACTTGCTTGACTCTTTATAGCAAATAAAAATGCTGGGTCTTAGAACCACCAGGAGTGTACTGTTGTCACTGCAGAAGAGTTAGTGTTTAATTGCTAGGGAACACAACTTTCTTTATATGGTGCTCCAAACCCTTGCTCGATTTGTTATCTGATTTTTCTGCTATGGAGAGGACATTTCCAAGACTGATTTCCTGCCAGTGGAAATGAGCAGCTCTCTTCGTGTTCACCCGGGCTGGCCTAGGTCCTAGCTGGTTTGCAGATCATGATGAAGCTTCCTGCCGGTGAGAAGCTAGATTTAGTTGAGAGGTTGCCTGACTGAAGCCAAACCACACCTAACGAAGCCGATGCTTACACTCATGTAGAAAGTCCAGGGAGACACCTGTCCCTAGGCTTTAATTAGTGGGAGTTTCAGACAGCAGAGTTTACCTTTACTCAAACAAGAAGTCTCAGAGGAACATGATCCTCACACCTGAACTGTTGATTGGCCAGAGCCTGCTCAGTGTGTTCTAGTAAATTGTTCCCAGCTCTGACTTCTCCCACTTGACAGATTAAACACAGATACTATTTATTCCATGTGGCAGGTGCATTCTGTGTCTGTAATGATGCATTTTGAAACCAGTACTTTCTCAAGTGAGATTAGCTGAGATGTAGAAAGTATAGGAAGTGACAGAACAGACAGAAATTCTAGCTTAGAGGGTTCTAGTTGGACAAAGAGAAAAAGGCACTCAGAGGAAATATGCTTTGCTCATCTTCCCCAGGGCACAGCAACAAATTAAGGCTGTCTTTTCTTTCTCCTCTTAGGAATATTATAGGACACCACAGAGGAAAAGATTCATAAGTGGAGAGGTCACTGAGCCCAGAAGGACATATCTTGCTGCCACATCTGTGGCAAAAAGGTGTACCTTACTTTTTTTTTATAGGCACGGTTCAGCCGTACCACAAACCCACATGGTCAGGAAGTGACTCACTTATTAATGCCGTTTGAGCTTGTGTGTTGTGGGAAAAGTCTTTTGATAATATTGTGTATACTGGCTTTTCCAATCTAAGAGAACATCTTTGCTGCATTAACAGTAGATGTTACATACTTTTTTCCCTTTAAACCCCCCATGACCAATGGCTTACACTATGGCAAGTATAGTTAGGTTACTCCTAATAATTAATATGGTATGCTAACTAGTTGAACTCACAGAATAATGCAAGTATGCATGTATTCCTTTATAATGCTGGGGTGTTTATTGGGGAGGGTCTTAATATTTTACCAACTTATGTTTTACCAATTTTTGCATATTTATGTCAAATATTCCTGTTTGCAGAGTAGTACTAACATTTGCTTTCCAATTACAAAAGTTGTAAATGTTTGTTAAAAAGTACTATAATGATAGTATGTCCAGAAGAAAAGTAAAATTCCCCACAATCCTCTCATGTTAATAGCTGTATTGTTTTGATTATATGCACTTCCATACTTCATCTGTACCATGTTTGTATATTTACGAAAATAGGGCTGGGTGGGACACATACTTTAAGTGTTTTGTCCTTTTCATGTCTTTGACTCATTTATTCATTCAAGAAAAATTTGTTTGAGAATGTACAATGTGCTAGTCCATCACTTTTCTGAGTGCAGTGGAGACTACAGTGAAAAACCAATGGAGCACACATATCATGTATCTTTGTATAACAATGAATGTCAATATGCTAGTTATTTTAATAAGTGTAGAGTATTGTGTAGATTTATCTTAATTTACTCAAATACTCCATTTTTGGATGTCGAGATTCTTTTGTTAGGTTTTGTTAAATATAGGGGGGAAATATGCACTGACCATTGGTGAATCTGAATTGATGTTCAAATGATCTCTGCTAATAATAGGATTGCACTGGTAGTGCCACTCTTTCAAATGTGGCTTTACAAATAGTGATATGCTTCTTGGAAGATGTGGCTGTAAAGATCAGTATGAGCCCAGAGGTCTCTCACTTAATGACTATGGAGATCCTGAGGCATGTGAGGCTGTTTCCAACTCCACCTCTGGCTCAAAGGCTGCTTAAAGCACAGTTCCAGTCCTTATAAATGGACACCAGGTTGTCATTTTGGCTGCTATTCCTTTGCAGCCATTTATAGTTATGCAGTGATGTGTGAAGCTGGGCTTCTGTGAATTCTGGAAGCATTTCTTCTGCCTTTGATAGGAACTGCTGCTCATTTGTCCTCTATCCAACAACCAGCAGGTCACTTTCCTGCCATCTGTGTGAGTCCCACACACAGTGACATGAAGTGATGTCACAGGATCTGTTTGTTGGTGATTTCAGCATGCTGCTTGACATTCAGTACAAAGCAAAACATAGCCCAGGTGAATTGTGGAATTTTACAGTATTAGAGGTTATATAGATTACACCCCCATCTTATGGGCAAGGGCACCAAGGCATGGCGAGGTTGAGTAATTTGCTTAAAAGTCACTTAGAGCACTTTGGGAGGCCTAGGCAGGCAGATTGCCTGAGCTCAGGAGTTTGAGACCAACCTGGGCAACACGGTGAAACCCCGTTTCTACTAAAATACAAAAAAAATTTAGCTGGGTGTGGTGGTGTGCACCTGTAGTCCCAACTACTCGGGAGGCTGAGGCGGGACAATTGTTTGAACCTGGGAGGTGGAGGTTGGAGTGAGGCGAGATCGCGCCACTGCACTCCAGCCTGGGTGACAGAGCAAGACTCTCTCAAGAAAAAAAAAAAAAAGTCACATAGTGGTAGAGCTAGAACTAAACATTGGGACTTCTAATTTCTTGCCCAGTGTTCTTTTCAGGGAATCAGCTATTCCAAGTTTGTGGTAGATTCACATAGCATCCTTGTAATAGGTCAGGAAACACTATTGCTTTGGAGTGCTTCTATTTGGCATCCAGATAAAATGTCTTGAGTACCAGACAGTGCCAGTTTCCCAAATATGGAGCTTTTCTTTAATCCCCCACTTTGTTAATTTGGGAGAGGCTTTTTAGGTAGCTTGCTATATGCATAACAGATTTAGTGATCTCATTGCCATTGTGCGTTCCACCAGTAGGCTGATAAATGACCTCAGGTTTATGATTGGAATGTCTCACCCCACCAGTTCTGTAAAGCTAGCCACAGTGAACCATGTGTCTCTTTAATATGAAAGAGGCCCATCAGATTTATGATCATATTTATCTGGGCTAATAGACCTGTTTGGATTATTTGATAGATTCCACTCAGATTCTGTGGAAGTCACATTTTATTCTCTTAGGGAGCATTGGAATCTGATTTAAAAGTAAACTCAGTGTCAGAGCACTGAGAAACTTTGCAGTACTGATTGTTTTTGTAAGGCCAACTGCAAGTTATCTTTGTTAATGAAGCAAAGCAGTATTGCAGCAGCATATTTGAAGTTGTATTTCAAAAAATATTGGAGTTTAGTCATAGAGTGCATTTTTTGAGGCATAGTGGTTAAGAACTCAGACTTGAAAGTCCACTGCTTAGTTACCTCCTGGGTCTATCACATACTGTGTAGCCTTGGACAAGTTACATAATCTCTCTGTGACTCTGTTTCCTTATCTGTGAAATGGGAATGATAATAGTACTGGTGTCAGGTAGTTGATGGGAAGTTTAAATAAGTTAATATTTTCAAAGCACCCAAAACACTGTCTGGTATGTGCTAGACATCATATAAGTGTTTGATACTATTATTCTGACACTTTCTCTCTCTCTTTTTTTTTTTTTTTTTTTTTTTTGAGACAGGGTCTTGCTCTGTTGTCCAGGCTAGAGCGCAGTGGCATAACCATGGCTCACTGTAGCCTCAACCTCCTGGGCTCAAGTGATCCTTCCACCTCAGCATCCTGAGTAACTGGGACTACAGGTGTGCGCCACCATGCCTGGCTAATTTTTAAATTTGTTGGAGAGATAGAGTCTTGCTGTGTTGCCAAGGCTGGTCTTGAACTCCTGGGCTCAAGCTATACTCCCTACTCAGCTTCCCAAAGTGCTAGGATTACAGGTGTGAGCCACTGTACCTGGTCGATTTGGATACTTTCATTCCATCCATTCATTCATTTGTTCATTCAACAGCGATTTCTTGGAATATCGATGTGCTAGGCACAATGCTAATGATAAAAATATTCTCAGCCCTCAAAGGATCTCGCAGTTTAGTGGTCACAGAGACATATAATGCAAACCATGTAGGCATATAGTAAGGAAAGTCCTATAATGAAGGACTATAAGTGCAGTGGCAGTTAGGTGAAGGAGCACCTGAGGGGAAGGCTTCACAGGGGCCATTTGAGATGGGACATGAAGCATGAGTAGGAGTTGGCCAGTGGACATCAGTGGTGTGGGCATTCCAGGCATGCACAGAAGGACAAAGTCCTGAGAGGATGGCAGAATAACTGGAACACAAAGTGGCAGAGTGGGAGATGCTTTGGGGACAGTTAAAGAGACACACAGGTAGGGACCAGGAAGGCCTCCTGTATCCTACAGAGGTTCCTGTGAGAGATAGTAAGGACTCAAATTCAGACGGGCCAATGAGAGGGAATCCAGCAGATGGAGGAGATGGCCAGGAGCAGTGAGTGCAGTGGGCATACCTGTTAGACACGGTTACACCTGTTTCTCAGGTGATAGGAGATGTGCCCAGGTGCTGCTCTGCTTATCCATAAAGTTCCTCTCTGAAAGTTAAATGGTCTCTTATGGGTACTTGACATATTTTGCTGTGTTTTCAGGGGATAACAACTATCACCAAAAACGTGTCATTTCATTGTTTTATTGAAAGTTACTGAAAAGGAAATGCATTTTAGGTAGTTTCCATCAGTCAGAACTAGGAAAACAAAACCGAACCTTAAGAATACAGATGATCCCCAACTTAGGATGGTGTGAAAGTGATACACATTCAATAGAAACCATACTTTGCATTTGGGATTTTGATTTTTTCCAAGGCTAGTGATAGGCAGTGAAATACTCTAGCAATTCTGGGAAGCAGCAGTTAAGCTGCAGCTCCCAGTCAGCCATGTGATCTCAAAACAACCAATGCCCTACAGTGTCCTCTGCTGCCAGATGACTTTCCCCACCTGTAGGCTAATGTGTGTGTTCTGAGCACATTTAAGGCAGGCTAGGCTAAGAGTGGTTAGGCTCAGTAGATTAGGTGCATTAAATGCATTTTCAACTTAACAATGAGTTTACTGGGCTATATAACCCATCATATGTCAATGAACATCTGTATTTGGCTTAGTTCTGTGATTTTATTTTAAAAAGAACACCTAAATGCACAATTTTTGGCTAAAATGTCAAATTATTACCATGAACTTGGGATTTTTACCCCATTTTTCTCTTTCCATTAAAAAAAAAAAAAATTTGCAAGGCTCTTCTAAGATAAGTCTTTAAGATTAGATCCTGGCCGGGCACAGTGACTCACACCTATAATCCCAACACTTTGGGAGGCCGAGGTGGGTGGATCATCTGAGGTCAGGAGTTTGAGACCAGCCTGACCAATATGGTGAAACCCTGTCTCTATTAAAAATTCAAAAAATTAGCTGGGCATAGTGGCATGCACCTGTAGTTTAGTCCCAGCTACTCGGGAGGCTGAGACAGGAGAATTGCTTGAACCCAGGAGGTGGAGGTTGCAGTGAGCCAAGATCATGCCATTGCACTCCAGCCTGGGCAACAAAGCGAGACTTCGTCTCAAAAAAAAAAAAAAAAAAAAAGATTAGATCCCTGTATAATGCAAGGCATTATTCAACATTTTCTAACACTTTCTTATAAACATTAAGTGAATTCATGGTACATATACTCAGTAAAGTGAACTTTTAATTCCAATTCCATTATAATCTGAATCTAATTAAAAATCCTTAAAGGAGATAGGGCAGTTCAAATGTCCCACTGCTCTAGATGTGTCCAAATGAATGTCCCCAATGGGCACTTCAAACTCAACATTTTCCAACATGTCATTCAGCCCAGACTTGACCCAGGGAGGCAGTATTATGACAATTCCCAGAAGTGTTACCAAAAAAAAAAATACTCCTTTTTGATTTTAAAAAATTACATTAAAATCAATTATAAGGTAGAAAATATGTGTGGACAGATTTATTTTTACTAAGTTGTATCCTTCAGTGGGCTCTTTATTTGAAATATTACTAGGACTTTATGTGCATGTTTTGCCTCTTGAAAGTACTATTCCATGACTGACCATTTTGTTATTATTCTGTTTTCTTCCTTAAAAGTGGATAGACAGGAAATCACCTCCTCCCACCCACCCTTTTTATGAGGACAATGACTCTGAGTAATTGATTGTCTTAGGCATAGTCACACACCTGAGTAGAGCAAATACTAATAGCCAGACTTCCTGACTCTCAATCCATTACTTCTTTTTTTCTTCACCTTTGCAGAAGTATAGGAAATCGGTGCCATGAGCCTGGGCCTAAAGAACTGTTCATTCAGTAAATAATTGTAAGGTGTCTTCTATATGCCAGATATTATTTTCAACATGGGGACTTCTGCACCTAACAGTCCCTGCCTTTAAGGAGCTTGTGGCTAATGGGAAAGTAAGTGGAGTAAATGAATGAACCCAGCTCCATGAATGAAGCAAACTGGGAGTCTAATGAGGGCTGGAGAGAACCCTAAGCCAGTCTGGGAGTTAAGAAGAACTTCCTGGTGGAGCCGACTTCCAGGTAGAGTGTTGAAAATGAGCCACAGTTGCTGGGCTAGAGCTTACTAAGTTTGCATGCATGGGAGATGAACTCCAAGTGTCAAGAACTCCCAATATTAAGAGTATTAAGATCTGGACCAACAAAGTGGTCTTAGAGGTATGGGCTCTGGGAGAGGAGGCTGGAATAGGAAGGTCAACAGAGAAAGGATCTGTTTGAATAATTAGGGCTTAGAATTTGTATTGTAAACAAACAATGGTGAGCTGTTGAAGAATTTTGAGGAGGGAATGATAATCAAATTTCCTTTTTTAAACTGTTGCCCTGAATGAAATGAGGGTTGGGCATGTGAGTTAGGAGAGTCATTATTGATGAAGAAAGGTCAGTTATGAGACTGCTATTGTCATCATTAACATAAGTTAATTCTGAAGGCCTAAATTAAGGGAGAGCAGTAGAAATGGAAAAGGCAAATGGATTCCAGAAATGTTGAGATAAAATCAGCAAACCTTGATTCTGATTAGATGTAGGGAATGAGTCAAGTCTGGGTTGAAGGAAATGTCTGAAGATGAGTTTGAAGTGCCCATGGGAGACATTCTTTTGAACACATCTAGAGCAGTTGGATATTTGAATTCAAACCTCATGAAAGATCTGGCTGGAAATCAGCAGATACAGGTGCTAGCTGAAGCTAAGGGCCTGGGAGAAGTGCCTATCTGAGAGACACTGTGGATGGTGAAAAGGTGGCAGGTACCACAATTGACAGGGATGGTGGGAGAAGAAAGCCCAAGGTGGGGCCAGAGTGGGTAGTGTCATTGTCACTTAAGCCAAGAGAGGAGGCATTGGTTAGCATTGGGAATCCTTGCAGAGCTCAGGGGAGATGAGCATTGAAACAGGGTAATAGTTTCAGGGGAGAGAAATGACTCCCATTTCCTCTGTAACATCAGACCTAAACTTTCACTAATTCCACTGCACCTAGCCCACTCCCTTCCTCATTACTCCCCAATAGCCCCTCTGCTCATAGACCTACCAGGAAGTCATACCATTCCTATGCTCTTATTTTGCCTCTTTGCTAGAATGCCCCAATTCTCACTTGTCTGAGCTCTATCCAGCCTTCTAGGGCTAACATAAGCCCACTTCCCCCCAAGGCTGCCCCCGCATACTCTGAGTGTGTTTTCTTCTATAGATCTATTTGTATTTCGCTCTACTTTACACTTGATTATGTGGGTCATCTGGTATTGGCTATTGATTCATGAAGTTTGACTCTTCCAAACTTCTTGAAGTAAAGGGTCTTACTGTATTCTTCTGCGGCTTTTGTAGCCTGGAATAGTGTTGAACAGATAATCCTTGCTCTGAAAAAGATTTCTGGTTGATCAAAATTGTAAGACTTGAAATTATACAGTTCATAAAAATTCTTGAGGAAGATTTAAATTTCAGCTGTCCAGGAGTTGGAGTGAACCCTGTACAAAGGAGATTGTTCTAAGGTAGAATCTTGGTCAGCTGATAGTCACATCAGGTTAGGGAGGAGGGCGTGGGAACAGAGGTCAGAAGTGAGGGAGGGGCTCTTTACTCAGTGCAGCCACATGGAAGGCTGGGAGGATTCAACATCATGATGACAGTATGTGGTTTCCTCCAAAACGGGCTCAAACTTTACAGCTGGTCCTTTGAATCATGGAAGCATTGCCCATTCCTGCTTGGTGAAAGTGAGGCCTAAGAGGGAGAGGGGCAGACCCCACTTCACAGTGGCTTCTGAAGTTAATGAGGATAAAAGAATTATAACTCATAGTACCATTTTTGTGGCTGTGTTAGCTGCTCTCAAAGGCAGAATTTCATGGCAGGGGAAGAGGTGGTTGCTAAGGAAATGACAAAGAGAGGGAAAAAAGAAAAACAACCCAAACCCTTTTTCTGACCACAAGGTTAGAATTTTTTTTTTTTTTTTTTTTTTGAGGCAGAGTTTTGCTTTTGTTGCCCAGGCTGGTGTGCAATGGCATGATCTTGGCTCACTGCAACCTCCACCTCCTGGGTTCAAGTGATTCTCCTGAGTAGTTGGGATTACAGGAGCCTGCCAACACACCCAGCTAATTTTTTGTATTTTTAGCAGAGACAGGGTTTCACTATATTGGCCAGGCTGGTCTCGAACTCCTGACCTCAGGTGATCCGCCCACCTCGGCCTCCCAAAGTGCTGGGATTACAGGTGTGAGCCACCGCGCCCAACCTTAGAATTTTTCACAACCTTGCACTACCAAAGGGAAATTTAAGTCCTTTGTTGCTGTTCTTGTTTTTGAGACGAAGTCTCGCTTTGTCACCCAGGCTGCAGTGCACTGGCACGATCTCGGCTCACTGCAACCTCCTCCTCCTCGGTTCAAGTGATTCTCCTGCCTCAGCCTTCCTAGTAGTTGGGATTACACGCACCGGCCACCATGCCCAGCTAATTTTTGTATTTTTAGTAGAGATGGTGTCTCAACATGTTGGTCAGGCTGGTCCCGAACTCCTGACCTCAAGCAGTCCACCCGCCTCAGCCTCCCAAAGTGCTGGGATTACAGGCGTGAGCCACTGCCCTTGGCTGGGAAATTTAAGTCCTTTTTACCCTCAGATGACAGATCTTTGTGACCCTCTCATTCCTGAGAGAGGTAAGGAATCATATTCTGAGTTAGAGGCCACGGTGTTTGTATACCTGGACTCTCAGATTCCTTTGTGGGTATTGGGTTACACACTCCAGGGGGTGGAGCTGTTAAGAAGACCCTGAGATCTCGGTGGCTGCATTTTAAATATCTCATTTAAATAAGGGCAATGATGATTCTGCCAATTTATTTCCCCGGTGCACCTTTTCTTTTGAAGTTAATATCCTTTTGGACTTGTACCTTTCTGCTTCTTAGTTCTATAAATCTCTTCCTAGTTTATTTTCTGTAAGAGTGAAGTAGAAATAATTTCCAGAAAAGAACTTGTCAACATAAAGTCATGAGGGAGGCTGGTGAAACGAGAACTAGAAGGAACTGTCAGAGCTCTGCAGTCATGGTCTTCTGCAGACCAACAATAAGGCAGTATCATGTTCTGTCCTTTCTCCCTCAGAACAGACAGATATGCCAGTTAGTTCTCAGATCTGAATTGTGCTCTCTTCCAATCGCTAAACTACTAAAACCCTAAGTTTTAGTCTTTAGAAATTCAGTTGAGTTGTCAGTTTATAAGAACCTGCTATGTGATGGATATGCTATTTTAAGGATATGAAAATAAGTAGGAATTGTGTGGTTATATATTATTTAACTCTGGATGCAGGAATCGTCTGATTGGGTTCCCAAAGATGAGAGAAATAGCCTTGATTTTAGACAGCATGCAGACAGGGCTACTGGGAGCATCTTTGGGGATTCCTTCTTCTATAGCTTTATAACCCCAGTGACTCACCTTGATTTCTCCTAGCCATAAAATTAGACTGGTAATTTCATCTGGTTTGCTCTCTACTTCACAAGAGGGTAGTAGAAGATTATATCTAAACAATAGAGCACTTTAATTCCCCAGAACTCCAACAAGCCCAGCACCTCCAGATTATATGTTGCTAACAGCAACAGGACAACGTCCCGGGCCCATTCCTGTAGTTCGTCCACCAAGGTCAGTTGGAGAAACCTCCATCCGGAACTGAACTCTTAGGCACTCGGATCCCTCTGCTGGCTTCTGCTAGCAGAAGCACTGCTTAGCTTTTTCTTTTCTTTTTGTTTTTAAATGAATTCAGGTATTCTAATTAGCATTTTCTTTCTCTCTCCCACACTCCCTCTTTCTGTGTTTCTCTTTCTGGCCGACTCTGTAATCTTTAATACATTTCTCTTGGTGTCTTTAATTCCTACATTGAGCATGAGTTCATAGCCCATTTCTGGTAGAAGACCACTGTCTGATGGGTGCTGGCTAAATGAATGCCTCAATACAGGGTTATAGGGGCTGCCATAGAAATAGGTTCAAGGTATGGAGGGGACATTAGGCCCTGACCTCATGAATGATTCCTGCATCTCATATCAGTGATGGTCGTAATAATGGCAAGTACTAATGCAGACTTGGAACCAAGCACTTTGTTAAACACTTTACAGGCATTATGTCATATAGTTCTTTTTCAGCCCTGTAAGGTAGCTTCTCTGTTGTTTACTCCACAGATAACAAAGCTCAGGCTGGATTCATGCAGCTTGTTGATGGTGGGGATCAGGATGTGAGCTCAGGTCTCTCTGGCACCAATGTCATAACTGCAAACTACAGTGACCTCAGATGCTCCAGGCTTTCCAAGCCCGTATCTTGGCAGAAGTTCTTTGACCTTGCTCTCTGCCTACAAGTCTCTTCCGCCTTTATCTTTTCTCAGGAATTCTGATTTTTCTTCAAGATTCAGTTCAGGGTCACTTTGAGAGGGCTATACCCCCCATCCTTTCCCTGTTTTGGTTGTTTGCTGAGACCCCTGTGAACCAGTATTTGTCTCTAATGGAGCACTTATTGCACATTTTTGTGTTGATTCCCCTACATGTCCGTTTCCCCAGTGAACTTTGATCTCTTTGAAGGCAGGAAGTGTATCTTACCAGTCTTTGTATCCCTAGTACATAGTACAGAGCCCAGCTCATAGCAATAAAAATGACAGCAATACTTCACATTTACTATGTACTCATCTTGGGCTGGGCAGAGTGCTAAGCACTTCATTTTTTAGACCCTCTCATTTAACTATCGTACAACCCATATAATATATAGAATTATGAAGAAACTGAGGCTGACAGAATTCTATAACTTGCCCAAGGTCACCCCAGTAAGTGGCAAAACTGGAGCTTGACTCCAGGTCTCCCTGAACTTCTTTACATTTTATTAATTTTCATGCCCTACACTTTTTTACCTGATTAGGTATTTTTTCTCTTTCAATATTGATTGAGATGTATGAGTAGGAATTACATTTTCTTTGCTAAAATTAGTAAGCACCTTGAACAGTACTTGCTGTATGTGCTCCAGTTGAGGGTCTTTGAAAGAAGGGGTGCATTTAGATAAATCAGATATTGAACTTTTCTGAAGAAAAAAGCTTGGGAAACATAATTACATAAGGTAACTAGAAATGCTCAAAATCTATTTCTTTACCTAGCAACTTCACATGAAATTTTGCAGCAGTTTTATGAAATATTTTATGAAATAATTGCTGTATTCGTCTGTCACCGAGAAATACAAGTATAAGTTAAACATTTCTGAAGCCTGAAATCACTGAGTACAGTTTTAATTACCCAAGAGAGGCAAATCTAAAACCACTTGCTTTTCAGAGCATAATTTTAAAAAATGAACAACAGTCTTTGCAATTAGATTTTATGTTAAATTTAGGTCACATGTTAATTTTAACTGTAAGGATATCCTAGAATGTGCATTGTTCTTTAGCAACCTAACTGATAAGTCAATTTGCCTCTCTTAAATATGAGGCTTAGTCAGTTGCTCACCTCATACTTTCAAAGTACCAGTGAAATTAGCAGATAGTTTAAGATTAGGTAGGTGCTAAAGAAATACAGTCTATCATTAGCGATATCAAGATTTGTAATTCTTATATTTCAATACGATATTTCATGCTATTAAAGCCTATTACATTTTAATATTGAGAAAATCTCATATCCTTTAAAGGCTACCTTACTAATAGATATAATTAAATCTTGATAATCATTAAGTCATTGATATCACTAAATTATGTTAGGGTAGCTAACATTTCCATTTTACAAGATTTAACTTTGCCTCACACTAAGTGTAGTAAACATAGAATATTGGGACAGGCCAGGCATGGTGGCTTACGTCTGTAATTCCAGCAATTTTGGAGGCTGAGGCGGACAGATAATTTGAGGTGAGAAGTTCGAGACCAGCCTGACCAACGTGGTAAAACCCCATCTCTACTAAAAATACAAAAATTAGCTGGGCATGGTGGTGCATGCCTGTAATACCAGCTACTTGGGAGGCTGAGGCAGAAGAATTGCTTGAACCTGGGAGACGGAAGTTGCAGTGAACCAAGATTGTGCCACTGCATTCCAGCTGGGCAACAGAGCGAGACTCTGTTTCAAAAAAAAAAAAAAAGCCTTGGGAGGCCGAGATGGGCAGATCACCTGAGGTCGGGAGTTTGAGACCAGCCTGACCAACATGGAGAAACCCCATCTCTACTAAAAATACAAAATTAGCAGGCGTGGTGGCACATGCCTGTAATCCCAGCTACTTGGGAGGCTGAGGCAGGAGAATCGCTTGAACTCGGAAGGCGGAGGTTGTGGTGAGCTGAGATGGCGCCATTGCATTCCATCCTGGGCAACAAGAGTGAAACTCCATCTCAAAAAAAAAAAAAAAGAAAAGAAAAGAAAGAAAAAAAATATATTGAGACAGTAAGAGATCTTAGTCCAACTCCATTATTCTACAGATGAAGAAAAGGAGGCTCAAAAAAGCTGTCTGCAGCTCCTTGCTTTCTCTACTGTACCAGAAAGCCATGTTCCATTAAAATAACCACAGATCCTAGCCGGCCTGGTGGCTCATGCCTGTACTAACACTTGGGGAGGCCGAGGAGGGAGGACTCCTTGAGCCCAGGAGTTTGGACCCAGTCCAAACGCTGCACATAGCGACACCCCTGTCTCTACAACAACAGCAGCAACAAAAAATTATCCGGGCATGTTGGCGAGCATCTGTGGTCCTAGCTACTCTGGAGGATTACTTGAGCTCAGGAATTAGAGGTTGCAGTGAGCTGTGATCGTGTCACTGCACTCTAGCCTGGGCGACAGAACGAGATCCCGTCTCAAAAGAAAAGAAAATAGCCATAGTTCCTTGTCTATCTTAGCTGCATTCGTGTCTCACTGCCGCTTTGCCAATTTTCCTTTCTTTTCTGCAGGTTGCATTACCTGTCCTGAGTGCGTGGCACGGAGCGCAGGCGGGCCACGGCCATGACGACCGCCATCTTGGAGCGCCTGAGCACCCTGTCGGTCAGCGGGCAGCAGCTGCGCCGCCTGCCCAAGATCCTGGAGGATGGGCTTCCCAAGATGCCTTGCACTGTCCCGGAAACAGATGTGCCCCAGCTCTTCCGGGAGCCTTACATCCGCACCGGCTACCGCCCCA
Source organism: Piliocolobus tephrosceles (assembly GCF_002776525.5). Lineage (NCBI taxonomy): Eukaryota > Metazoa > Chordata > Mammalia > Primates > Cercopithecidae > Piliocolobus > Piliocolobus tephrosceles. The sequence goes on along the minus strand of NC_045438.1, from coordinate 116,609,903 downwards.
CTGGTCACGAGTGGCGCTACTACTTCTTCAGCCTCTTTCAGAAACACAATGAGGTGGTCAACGTTTGGACCCATTTACTGGCAGCCCTGGCTGTCCTCTTGCGATTCTGGGCCTTTGCCGAGGCTGAGGCCTTGCCATGGGCGTCTACCCACTCCCTGCCCCTGCTCCTTTTCATCCTGTCGTCAATCACTTACCTCACCTGCAGCCTTCTGGCCCACCTGCTGCAGTCCAAGTCAGAGCTCTCCCACTACACCTTCTACTTTGTGGACTACGTTGGCGTGAGCGTTTACCAATATGGCAGCGCTTTGGCTCATTTCTTCTACAGCTCTGACCAGGCCTGGTATGAGCGGTTCTGGCTTTTCTTCTTGCCAGCAGCTGCCTTCTGTGGCTGGTTATCTTGTGCTGGCTGTTGCTATGCCAAATATCGTTACCGGAGGCCTTACCCAGTCATGAGGAAGATCTGTCAAGTGGTGCCGGCAGGGCTGGCCTTCGTCCTAGACATCAGCCCTGTGGCACACCGTGTGGCGCTCTGCCACCTGGCTGGCTGCCAGGAACAAGCAGCCTGGTACCACACTCTCCAGATCCTCTTCTTCCTGGTTAGCGCTTATTTCTTCTCCTGCCCGGTGCCTGAGAAGTACTTCCCGGGTTCCTGTGACATCGTAGGCCATGGGCATCAGATCTTCCATGCCTTTCTGTCCATCTGCACACTCTCCCAGCTGGAGGCCATCCTCCTGGACTACCAGGCGCGGCAGGAGATCTTCCTGCAGCGCCATGGACCCCTGTCTGTCCACATGGCCTGCCTCTCCTTCTTCTTTCTGGCTGCCTGCAGTGCTGCCACCGCAGCCCTTCTGAGGCACAAAGTCAAGGCCAGACTGACCAAAAAAGATTCCTGAGGCTGGCAAGTGGGGCAACGTGTGGAGGAAGCCCCTCATAATTTGGAGAAAACTTGATACAATAGAAGTTGACTTTGAAAGGATTGGCTTTTAAATTAATACATATATCCAAGGATATGTTATAGCTGCAGTGTTTGAAAGCCAAAGGAGTTAAGAGTTTTGTTGTTGTTAATGAAAGGAATACTCCTTTTCCTTTTGGATCATAGCTTAACAAGGCACAGGAAGGGAAGGGATCTCTCATAAGATTCATGAGACACTGAAATAAGGAGAATCGTCTTCATGCCTGAAAATTTAGCAAAATTCTGACTATGGCCTCCAGGGGCAATTCCTAAAAGCTGAATAGATAATAAAATCAGACTGGAAAGTAAGTAGGTGGCTGGTCCTCACCCTGTTGGAATGGCTATCCTACTATGCTCTTCTTTGGTAATGGAATAAATTGACCCAAGGACCCAACTTCATTTGGATTTCAAATTGTCCAGAGTGGGAAAGGCTTCAAGATGACATAATGAATTACTCAGTTCATCTGATTTCTGGTGTCTCCTTTCTCGACAACTATAATACTAACCCTTTTCTCAGGATAACTGTCTACCTGGCAGTTTTCTCTGAAGTGCTGTTCACTCCCATCCCTACCTTGCATGGTGATATAAAGGACTAGGAAGCAGTCACACTTCCAGGAAATGCTTGGATTCATGTGGACATTCAGAAAGCTTATTCTCATATAATACTAATGTAAACAGTACTAGAAATTACAGTGCCAAGAGCCACCAGGAGGCCCAGCCAATAAGCGTAGATACTACATGGTGTCATGGGACCCGTTCTATTTTATACTGGTGGACAACAGGATTACTTGAGAGTTATCAGGGCTGCCTAACAGACCAGGAGATCTGGGGGTTGCAGCAGGGAATCTCCATATTTGACCAGCATGTTTTAAAAGCTCTTGGTAGGATTAGTTGGTTCTAAGGATCCCTCTAGGGACCTCATTATTTCAAGAGGAACCCAAGGTTCAGTCTCCTACATAGATGCTGTCCCACAAAGGACCCACATAACTAACCCAGCTCAGGGTTCTCAGGCAGGCAGTTCTGCATCAGCTTAGAGCAGAACCCTTAAAATACTCAAGTACTGGGATAGGCAAGCATGTGCGTTTACTGTGGGTTAGTTCTTTAAACCTCCTTTGGGTGAGAACGTGAGAACCAGGCACCCTGGTTTGGAGCATTGCTGCCCAGAAGCTTCTATGGGATTGGTGGTGCTTGGGATTGATGTGTTCTGGCCATGCAGCCCTCTCTGAGGATTGACTTCTACGCTAATCCAGTGAAGGAGGCTGTGTCAAAAGAAGGGCTCAGAAGCCCTTTTCAGAGGCAATGATTCCTGTCAGTATGAGGTCCCTTATTTACTAAAAAGGGACATGATTTAACTCCAGTTTGATGAACCTCCTCTGAATTTACTTTGTTGTCTTCAAATCTTTTGTTTTCTTCCTTTCTCTGAGATTTGTGGGTTTTGTGCCTTATAAATGGAAATGTATGAACACTTAATATATGCCCATGTAGAATTTTCTGTTTTGGGTTATTGGGATCAGAAAAAATATATATTGCTCTTCAACTAGTGAATGAAAGAAACTTCAGAAAGCTAAAATTGCTTATCAATCAAAAGACTTAACCTGTATTTTGGCCACAAACAAAAAAAGATATTCAACTGAAGCTTTCCAATAATCTTCATATCAAGAAAGCATGCTTCTTGTCAGCTACATTGTTTTCTTAGATGGATTTCTCCTGTTAATCCTCAAATATCTGAACTTCTGTGTTACCCAAGTGTCTTATACAAGCTTCTGGTGTCTAGGACAAATTTATGGCAAATAAAATTAGCAAAACTGAACTGGGTTGAACTGAACAAGAGGATGGGGGAATTGTGCACATACATTGTTAGTAGAGGGTCAATTTAAAATAGGGACTAGAAATTGAAGTTTTCTTTATTATGGATTCAAAGACTGTATTATTTTGAAAGTTGGAAGGAGAAGGGAGGGAAGAGAGCAGAAGGGAAGAGGGTGTAAGTCAAACTCTTTAATATAACTGGTGGTATTGTGGGCAGAGATCTTTAGTTCAAATCCACGTATTTTTAAAAAGAGAGAACCGGAGGTAGAGCAGTGATCAGGTGGGTACACAGACCAGTGCCAATCTGAACATTGTTAATGGCCTGTGACATGAAGAGCACAGGAAGAGGCATTAAGATACTGCCATACAGTTTTAATTTATACAAGTATTGGCCCCTCAACTGGTTGGAAATTTTTTTCTTAAATCTCTTTTTCTGAGTCAGGGTCTTACTCTGTTGCCCAGGCTAGAGTGCAGTGGTGCAATCATGGCTCACTGCAGTCTCGACCTCCCCAGCTCAAGCAGTCCTCCCACCTCAGCCTCCTAAGTACCTGGCACTACAGGCGCATGCCACCACACCTGGCTAATTTTTGCATTTTTTGTAGGGACGGGTTTTGTCATGTTGCTTAGGCTGGTCTTGAACTCCTGAACTCAAGTGATCTGCCCACCTCAGCCTCCCAAAGTGTTGGGATTACAGACATTAGCCATCACGCCTGCCCTAGAAACAGCTTTTTAATAGGAGATATTTGAGAGGCATTGAGGTAGGAGACTCTATGACATGCCCTCAGAATATCAGAATCTTCTAAGAAATAAACTAGGAAATGCAGATGTTTTTAACTACTCAGACTTTTGAGGAATTACTCCTTTTAAAACATTTTTGTTAAAGTTTATTGTATCAGTAAGGAAACAGACCTAGTTTAAAAGGAATAATTAACAATTTTATAAAGGAAATGGCTATCTTATTCCACCATAGCCCCTCCAACATATCTACTGGAAATTCTGCTAGTTAACTTTCTCTCTCTCTCGTTAATTTAGACTTTCAACCTATGAAAATGTAAATACCTTCGAAAAAACTAAACTATCAGTCATTTACATCTTCTCATGAATGAAATGCAGTATAGGGAGAGGACATGGCAGGACACACTAAACCGGGGACACATTTGCCTACTTATCTCTTGCCTGATTCTTCCTGACCTGTATTTACTGATGAGCTAATAATATTTGTAAGACTCTAGGGGTTCATTTCCCATTTCAGCGGAAAGTACTTCACTCAATAACAATATTCGCAAGAGTCTTCTACTGGAAGCTAGAAAGAAATAGGAGTTTAAGTCCATAGAATGAAGGTAGTTATTCCTGCCTCTGTTGCCCACCTGTTCACAAAAAGTACCTTTATGCTTGAAAACATTAGGTTCTTTGGTTACTGCACTGTAGTTTCAAATGGATCCTCCAGATGGCATTCATGTCTTAGAAAGGGCACAGCCATTGTCCCCAAGGCTTCCGCCTACTAATTCTAGTGGTCTTGTGTTTTTCTTGATTGCTTGGCAAAGTAAGAATGGAGCTATTTTCCGTCTATATAAATCTTCTTATATGAATAACCATTAAAGTGATTTTGTATATGCATTGTTGTAGTGTCAGCAGTTTAAAGCAACAGCCACCTTGTTTCTTTGACAAGGTCTTAACAAGGACTACCTTGAAGAGGCCCCCTCTAAAAGGTTCTGTTTATACAAACATTGCCAGGAAAAGGAGGTCAGGACACTTTACCTCCACCAAGAAGCAGGAAAGTATAAAAACTTAAAAAAAACTCTATATCCCATCCTCCATACACATATACACACACACACCCTAATACCTATTCGTGAGTAGAACAAATTGCTTCCCCACAAAATGCTATGAAGTTGATTTCTCTGAAGATTTCAGTGTAATTAAATAAGTACTCCTAGTTTCATAGATAATAGTGTAGAAGATTTCAAAATTTTTAAGTCATTGGCTATAATTTTATAAATGTAAAAATGATGAATTATGATTCAACTATAGCAGGGACTACAATGTACGAGTTGTGAAATGTGGCATCTATCAACTAATTTTGTAGCCTTCACAGATTGAAAGAGCTGTGTAAAAGGTGATTCTCTAAGCAACTGCAGCTTCAGGCTATAGTACTATCACAATCACTAAGAAAACAGCATTTCTATGGCTGGAGGCTCCACTGGTTGAATTATGGTTGTCATTCTTGCCCAAACCCTTTTTTGTCACCAGCAGGGGCCCTAGGCAGTTTGAAAATGCTTCTGTTGTTACTGTTACTAGTTTAACCACTCTTCAGTTATTAATTTAGCAAGAATTTATTGCGCATCTATTGGTGAAAAGTACCACATTGGCTCTGGAGACACCACAGTGTGGAAAAACACACCCTGTGGGCAGAGAGTCTGCCCTCTGCTAAATGAGTGCCTAGCAGAGAGTCTGTCGTCTGCTAAATGAGTGCCGGCATCTTTTCCTTGGGCCATGAGGGTCCCTCTCTCCAGATCATGGTTCCAATCACAGCCTGAGGGCCAAGAAGCTGGGACCTGGTTTGGGCCAGAACCTCTTCATAAGGATTAAGCTCTCTTTCCCCTTTACCTCCAGAAGTTGGAAACCTCTTCCCCTGTAGCAAGACAGTCACCTTAAAGTTGCCTCTACTTCCCGTTACTCCTACAACTTCTCCAACCCTTCTCACTGCCCTCTACTTGTTTTAACTCAGTCCTAGGGATCCTTGACACATCTAGACAGAGAGAGGAGCCCTAATTTCCACAAGCACTAGAGACTTCCCAGGTACATAGTCCCATCCTTCAAGGAAGGGGATGTGTGGTTCCAACCTGAGTACAGGTTCCTGACTTGGTAAGTTGAAAACAGCATGCTGCACTCTGGCTACCTCCTTTATAAAAGTAACAACCATATCCGTTGTGGAATTATTATAGAAGTAATTTAATATGGAAGGGAAATCATTGCATCAAAAAGATAATTCATTTAAATATTAACTTTGGGAGCATATCTATCTATGGTAAGGGCTTTTGTTACATAACAGGATTCTCACTGGAAAAGGTATTCACTATATTTTGAGATTGCAGGAGGTCCAGACCATATGGAAGGCTACAGAATAACAGCTCAAATTTTATTGTGCATTATGATTTCTAAAACATTTCCACATCAATATGAGCTGCTAAACTACGAGGTAAGTAAGGCCAAACAGGTCTCCATTGAACTAGGAAACACTGGAAAGGTATAGTGACTGGTTTGAAGCCACACAACTAGTTATAACATTTAAACTCATTTTTCCTTCCGATAAATTCACGGTCCAGCCAATCAGAAACATCAGCACCAAATACTTGCAGAGCTTTTTACAGCAAATGAAGCACTTTTATGCATTATGTACACTTTGACATAATCTTTTAACTTTTGATCCTAATATCTCATGCATAGCCAGGGTTGCATCATTTCTTTTTGAGTTAAAGCAACTTCACTCCACTCACATCCTTGGATGCGGCATAAAGCATTCATTGCATCACAGAGGCTTCTCAGAACCCCAAAGTTCATTGTCCACGGACCGTTGGTGGCTGGATTATAAAGTCAAGTCCTACTCTCCAGTCAGTTTCCTGAAAATATGTTTGGATCCTTGGATGAGAAAGTCCTGCCAAATCTCAAATCCTCCCTTTTATCTTTTGATGGGATTGTCAGTTCTTTAAACAGTCAGCTTTCCCAGGGATTTTGACAAGAGATATGAACTTGAACATGGGATTTTAAAAATGTTTCTCTGCCATATGAAAGAGTTTTGCAGACTTAATAGAAAGCACAAAAAAATCGTTAATTATTTCTTAAAGCAATATATGCTTATTAAAGAAACTAGAAAAGTAGGAAGAAAAGATAATCCTTGGACCCATCAGTAAACTAAAATCCCTGTTAGGGAAAAATAAGACTTATGTCAAAATATTGTCAATGGTAAAAGGTATAGCAGTGTCATGCAAAGATTCCTGAAAAAATCAGATGACTGTAAACTAGAATTTTTTTTTTTTTTTTTTGAGAGGGAGTCTCGCTCTGTAGCCCAGGCTGGAGTGCAGTGGCATGATCTCAGCTCACTGCAAGCTCCACCTCCCGGGTTCACACCATTCTCCTGCCTCAGCCTCCCGAGTAGCTGGGACTACAGATGCCCGCCACCATGCCCGGCTGATTTTTTGTATTTTTAGTAGAGACGGGGTTTCACCGTGTTAGCTAGGATGGTCTCGATATCCTGACCTCGTGATCTGCCCGCCTCGGCCTCCCAAAGTGCTGGGATTACAGGCGTGAGCCACCGCACCCGGCCATAAACTAGAAATTTTAAGCAGCCTAGTTAGTACTTTATTCTCTAAGTTACAAAATCAACCGTCTGGCTCAGTTTACAGGAGTACTGAGACAGTGACATTACACTCCCTTCTGACATTACATTATATAGGTAATTTGATGATGATGTGGCTGATACTGTCTCATTAATCCAAGCCAATGATACATTATCTCTCATGTTGAAAGAATTGTGTGGAATGTTTCTTCTGAATCAAGCTCTCAGAGAAGACTGTGCTAGAAATACCTTCACTGGAGTTAAGGACTGGCCTGTTGAACCGGTGAGTATGTAGATTCATTGACAGCCCTTCCACAGTGAACACTACTAGGTATCAGCCTCTGTTCTAGGCACCCAGGATACAGGAATGAACAAAACACTAATTCCTGCCCTTATGGAGAAACAGTGAACCAAATCAATAAATTATATATTAGAAGGTGATGGTGCCAAGAGAAACAGAGAGCAAGGAAGAGAGAGAGACTAGAGGAGTGGGTAAGTGCGCCATTTTAAACAGGATCAGGGAAGAATACCAAGAAAGGTGATGGAGCCAGCTCTGTTTCTCACCCAGGCAAAGGGAAGAAGTGCAAGGGCTCTGAGCCCAGGGCATGCCAGGAATGGCCAGGAGGCCAGTGTGAACAGAGAGGCAGAGTAAAGCAGAAGAAGAGAACAGGTTGTACAGGTCTTGTGAAGACTTTTGCTTTTACTGTGACTTTGGGAATGGGGCATGTGGGGAAGAATTCTGTCCAAGGAAATTCAGGGTAGCTATCTATCGATATGGATTAGTTACTAATTGCACATTACTTTGCCTTTAGCAAACAGAGCAAATTCTATTTCCTGCAATATGCACAAAACCAGATTGGCATCAAGTTATTCCATGTGTAGGCCTGGCCCAGCAAACTGTGTTCCTGTGGCCACACGCTCATGCTTGCAGAATTCTTCCCAGATTCCTCCCAGAGCCTTTTTAAAGTGCCCAGAATGTTGACCTCTGCTTCCGACATAGTCTTTGAATGTTTTCTCATTCTTTGGACACTAGTTTGTACTCTGGATAATCCTCTGGGCAGAAGTGGAATGACATGTCTAGGGCAGAGCCTGTAAATTGGGGATAATAACAGTTTACATTATGTAGTACTCACCACTTGCCAAGAACTGAGCCGAGCTGTTTTCCTAGATTCTTTCATTTAACCCTCATAGTAGCCTTGTGAGGTAGGCACTAATATTGCCTCCATTTTGTAAATGAGGACACTGAGGCATAAAGTAAATTTGCCCACAACTACCTGGCTCTTATGTAATGGAATCTCACACTCAGGCCTTTGAATCCAGAGTCTATATTCTTAGCCACCAAAATTAAGTGAGTGTAGAAGATTCTTTTGTCTAACTTCTCACATTGTCACTTGTGCGAACCAGAAAAAGTTTAAGAGGGAAGTGTAATGTAGATTTCCATCTCCCCACCCCTGATAAATGAAGTAAACCTAAGGATGCAGTTCTCATTTTATTTCTAGACACTTTAGCCAAGCAAAAGTCCTCATACTGTTATTGTTGAATGGTACAAGGCTGAGATTCGTAAGTGTATTTTGTGCTAGAATACAACATGGAGCTACTCACATTACAAACAGTCTCAGAAGCCCTCTGTAATGACCTGAAGGATCTGAAGGACAGAAACTCACTTTAAGAACCACTGACTTCAAATTATTTTCGCATGCTTCTCTAACGTTTATAAAATGACTCTAGTGAGTACTTTCTCATCTTTAGGACCTTTTAATGTATCTTATTCCTCATTAAAATAAATTTGAGCATGATTCCAGGCTAAACCAATTTCTTAAAGACAACAATGGCAACACGCAAAATATCTCCATCTAGTGTTTTTTCTTTTCTAAACAATAAACGAGGACAAATTATCTTAGAATCTGACTAATTTTACTCCAGGAAAAATACCTTTGCACACAGTACCCGGCACAAAATTTGTATTCAGAAAGTGCTAGTGTTAATCACACAGTCATTATTTCTTTTTCTTTTCTTTTCTTTCTTTTTTTTTTTGAGATGGAGTTTTGTTCTTATTGCCCAGGGTAGAGTCCAACGGCGCAACCTCAGCTCGCCACAACCTCCACCTGCCAGGTTCAGGCAATTCTCCTGCCTCAGCCTCCCGAGTAGCTGGGATTGCAGGCATGTGCCACCATGCCCGGCTAATTTTGTATTTTTAGTAGAAACCACGTTTCTCCATGTTGGTCAGGCTGGTCTTGAACTCCCGACCTCAGGTGATCCACCCACCTCAGCCTCCCAAAGTGGTGGGATTACAGGCATGAGCCACTGCACCCAGCCCACAGTCATTACTTCTATCACTTCACGCTGAGCAGGGTGTTGTGAGTCCTGCACAAATTCATCCACACTCTCCACGGGCTCCCAGACGTCTCACCAGAACAGGAGCTCTATGTCCTTGAGAGGGATTTTTCTCCACCCACAACAGAATAAGATATAGTTCATCTTCCCCCGGGAAATGGGGGATTTCTTGCTTTCCTCCACACTCCTTCCCTGACATTCAGTCTCCATGATCACACTCTCCCAGGCATTAGGAAGAACCTTGCATTGGTACACACACATGCCATGCAGACATTCTGGCAGCACCGCCCTTTCTCACTATGGCCCCAAGTGTTCTCAGACTACAGAAGAAACCCTACTGGTCCATGTACTCATTTTTTCTACCTCTTGATTCCCATCTATTATGTGTTTGTGTCCCTTAGATATATTGAAATCCTAAACCCTGCTACCTCAATTAGTGACCTTATTTGAAGACAGGGTAGTTGTACATGTAAGCAGTTAAGATGAGATCATGCTGGACTATCTCTTAATTCAATATGATTGGTGTCCTTATAAGAAGAGGAGAAGACACGAGGAAAGACAGCCATGTGAAGACACAGAGACACATACAGGGGAGAGCACCATGTGACAATGGAGGCAGAAATGGGAGTTATGTATCTGCAAGCTAAAGAGTGCCAAAGATTGCTGGTAATAAGCAGAAGCTGGGGGATGGGGTGTGTGGGTTAGGGTGGTGGGGCAGGCAGAGAGAGAGAATGGCCTTGCCAGCACCCTGATTTCAGACTTCCAGCCTTTGGAACTGTGACAGAAAAAAATTCTGTTTTAAGCCACTCAGCTTGTGGTACTTTGTTATCATGACCCTGGAAAACTTAATACAGCATCCAGGGCCAACCTCAGTTTTTACCTCCCTGTGAAATTGGCACAGTTTTTCCTAACAAGTGGCTCTTGGTCTCTCAACTCCTTCCCCCCCATCTATACCCTATTAAAGGGAGAAATGGGATTTGCAGATCTCAGAAGAGATACAGATGGGAAGCTTATCATATGTATGAATACAATAGAACCTCTGTGGTAGGGAGTTAAGTACAGAGAAAACGTCGTCGTGAACAGCCAGTTTCAGTGTGGCTGTGTTTCCCATCTGAGTCTACCCTGTGTAAGCAGGTGCTCCTGGGTTGCACCTTGGCAACTTCCCACCTGGGTCTTTGCCTCTACTCTTGGTACTCACAACCAACTCATCTACCTGCAAGCACCTTCATCTTTGGGCGCAAAGGTTTTATATTCACTGTCTGCCTCGCATTCTAGTGGTGATTTTTTAAAAAATAGTAAACCAAACAAATAGGGAAAAGACCATGGCTCCGCGGAAAGCTCCAGCCATCTAGCCTCCTCTGTGGCCCACCAGAAAGCCCTTGTGCTCTTTTCATAAACTCTATCTTGAAAAGAGATTAGATGCCCTCCTACCCTCTAAAAGGATCTGGGTGTGTGTGTGTGTGTATGTGAGAGATGTTTATTCAGAGTTGGTGGGTAGGGGGTGTGCATAAAAAGGAAAGAAAGACTTAAGTCACACAAACCAAACCCTTCTACATGTTGCATTCTCTAAAGTACCCAACATATTTCCCCCCTTTCTCCTTTCTTTTTACCTTAATCTGTCTTTAATTTTCCATGATTTTTCCAATTCCCAGTCACTGACCAAACTGTCCATTTATCATGCTCCCCCAGACAATGGTAATAGCAAACAGTCAGTGAGCGCTTACTACATGGCAGGCACTACAGTAAGTGCTAACATATATGAACTCATTTAATGCTCACAACAACCTTGTGAATTGGGAATAACAATTATTATTCCTGTTTATGGCTATTAAAATGTTAAGAAACTTCTGCAGGGTCACAGAGCTGGTAAGTGATGGAATTTGTACCTCTGCAGTCTGACTCTGCAGTCCATACTTTTTAAAAATATTTTTATTATGAAAAACCTTGAACATATACAAAAGTAGATAGAATTGTATGATGAATTCCCATATAATCACATACACAATTATCAAATCATGGGGAATCTAGTTTCATCTATATCCCTACTCACTTGCTTCTGTCCATATTATTTTGAAGCAAATCCCAGATATAATTTTTTCTACAACACATGCTTTCTATGTATCCTTAAAAGATGAAGAGTCTTTAAACAAGAATATGATATCATTATCATGTCTAAAAAACTGAAGAACAATTCCTTACCATCAAATATCCTGTGTTTGAATTCCCAATGGTCTCATAAATGTCATAATTATTTTAAAGTATTTAGTTTAAATCAGGATCCCAGTAGGACCCACACATTGCAATTGGTTGACTTTTTACTTACATCTCTTTTTAATCTATAGGTTTCCCTTCTACCTCAGTCTTTTTACTCCTTTCCAATTCAGTTGTTGGCAAAACAGAATCATTTGTCCTGAAGAGTTTCCTACAGTCCACGCACTTTACCGCTATATCATTCTGCCTTTGGGGTACTATATTGTAGACTTTTCATTCCATAGATTTTAGAGAGGGGAAAACTCAATGAAGTGATTTCTAGACTCACTAAATTATAAGTACATGTGAATATGTGCATTTTAGGGAACCATAGTCTAAAACTTTTACAAGATTTTAAAAATGATCCCATGACCCTCAAACAATCAATGATCATTAGCTCTGGTCCTGGCTTTTCATTTTAGAGATGAAAAGCAGGAGACTTGGGTAAGTAAACTGTCCAAACTCACACAAATATTCTTAACAGGACAGGAATGTGGCTCTCAGGACCTAACCTGCTCCATTTTCTGTTTCATGCTGCATATGTGAAAGGGGAAAAGGAAAAGTGGTTTGAGATGCTCAATAGAAGGTGTCAATTTCACCATTGTTTCAAAGTTGTCATTTACCTGAATTAATGAATTCACTTCTTGTCCACATCTGGAATCTAAAACTGTAGTCAATGTTACTACCACAACATTCTCACACTTCTCTTTCTCCGTATTATTGAGAGCTTTATTATGCCAGAGATGTCTCACAAGCAGGATGCCAAGATCAATTATCTGTCCTGAGCTAAATGAGACTATCTTTCCTAGATGTGAGAGGATTGAGGTGGAGTGTAAGAATACTCAATTGGGAACCAGTCATTAATGGATAGTTCCTTAATCTCTTTTGGTCTGGAGATTTCTCATTAGTAAAATGAGCTAACTGGATTGTGTCAATTACTTTTCAAGCATTTTGACTGTGACCACGATATACTCTCACTATGAATGTATACGTATGTATATATCTTGAAAAAACTTTCACTGAATTATTCTTACAAACAAAATGGAATGCATCTGGATTATTTCTATTCTATTCTTTTGTAAAAATAATTCTGGTTGTGGTCACAACCTATTAAGTTGATTGTAAGAACTGCTAAAGGAAATCTGCAGCAGTTTGAAAAATACTTTCCCAGGTGACCTCTGAGTCATTCATTCATTGACTGTAGTAGGTCAGTCATTTTACAACTATTTAATGGGCATCTATGTAGTGCTAGGCACTGTGATGAGAGTTAGGAAAATGGCAATGAAAAAACGAAGACCCTCTTATGACGGTTACATCCTGTGAAGTATGTTTGATCAGCTTTGACAAGGAAAGAGAATTCCAACGGAATCAGCTAAAGCTATTGAATAGGTTGGACTTAAGGGAGGAAAAAGCAGAAATACAGGTTTTTCCAAACCCCAAGCAGGAGCCCACATCAAGACTAAAATAGTCTAGACCCAAATGATGTAATTTTTGTGTCAAATGAAGATCTCCTGTGGATCCTAAATCTAATTACTGGATGTTTCTCCTTTTCCCGTACTTTGCAAAGATTGAAGTGGTTGACGGGGCCCTCTTTTTAGATAAAATATTTCAGAGGCCATGGAGTGATGGGAAGGAATGCTAGAGAGCACTCTGACTGAGGGACACCCCCTGGCCATCTTATCCCCATATTCACGTGCTCACCACACCCACACCCCCAGTACCTGCAAAACCTGCTGGTATGTAATTGCTTGTTTTCTTTTCCAGAAATTTTGCTGTACCATTTTTATCCAGCAGAGGGAAGCAGAACACCAAAATCACTGCAGAAATAGTCCAGGACACATGCACACACAGCCCTTTGGTATTTTTTGTCCTGTGAATTTAGGTACTATAAAATAAGAATGTCACAGTTTTGAAAACAAATTCTGGGTAAAGTCAGCTATGGGTAAAATGCTGAAAGAGGAGAGGTTTTATTTTAGCTGACCACTTATGGCCTGTCCCATCAGGATTGCCTGGAAGACATCACCCAGCTCACAAGGCCCTCTTTCAGGCTTGGCTCCTGGCAGTCTGACCTTTCAATTTTTTTCCATTCCCCAAGTTTTGGAACACCTGCTAAAATCATGCAATATTTCTGTGGTCTTCTGAGTCAGGCTTTATGCAATGGCCTTTCAATCACGGCATTTCCTACTTTAACTGCCAGGAATGGTCAGTTTCTTGTCCTCTTTTATATATTCCACAAACTGGGAAATGGTGGGTACAAACTGAAGTGCAATGCATGCTAAGTGGTCATGTAGACTGGAGTGCAGTGGCATGATCTCTGTTCACTGCAACCTCTGCCTCCCCAGTTCAAGCGATTTTCCTGCCTCAGCCTCTTGGGTAGCTGGGACTACAGGCATGCACCACCACACCCAGCTAATTTTTTTATTTTGAGTAGAGTCAGGTTTTCGCCAGGCTGGTCTCAAAATCCTGGCCTCATGTGATTGGCCCACCTCGGCCTCCCAAAGTGCTGGGGTTACAGGTATGAGCCACTGCACCCGACTGGGATACAAACTCTTAATCATAGCAGACCTTCTGAAGATCCAGGTACCTTTCTGAAGCCCTGCCTTTCCTCCCGCCCCACTTCTTTACAGACTTGTCCCTGTGCCTTTTAACACTGAAGCAGTACTGTCTGACTTCCCCTCCTCAGAGATGACAGCATTTTTAGGAGGCCATAGACCAACAGAAGTTGTCTTCATGCATTTCTGGGGTCCGAAAGTAGTTAAAACAAACCCCTTAGCCATTTAACGGGTGTGCTTTTCTGGAGAGAAAGGCATGAGCAGAGAGCACTCCTCAAATAGAAACAGATGCGATAATGGACAATAGGCTTGGGCATGACTCATCCTTTCCAGTTCCACACGTTCCTTCCCCACCCAACCCAGGAATATAGATCCAAGTGCAACCATGCACTTAGTCAAGAAGGGCTCTTCAAAGTGTGTCCTAATGCCATGAAATTTACTTTTATTAAGAGAGTGGGTAGGGAGGGATCATGGAACTTGTAACAGTTTAAGGTTATCATGAAGAGTCAGCAAGAATTACAGTAACGCGTGATTCTGGGTAATCAGCACCAATGAGGTGGAGAGAAGTGGGAGAGGTGCCTTATCTTTGAAAGTTTAAACTTGCCATCTTTTTTTTTTTCTTCTTCTTTTTTTGAGACGGGGTTTCACTCTTGTTGCCCAGGCTGGAGTGCAATAGTGCAACCTTGGCTCACTGCAACCTCTGCCTCCTGGGTTCAAATGATTCTCATGCCTCAGCCTCCCAAGTAGCTGGGATTACAGGTGCCCGCCACCACGACCAGCTAATTTTGTATTTTTAGTACAGGTGGGGTTTCACTATGTTGTCCAGGCTGGTCTTGAACCCCTGACCTGAAGTTATCCACCTGCCTTGGCCTCCCAAAGTGCTGGGATTACAGGCGTGAGCCACTGCACCCAGCAAACTTGCCATCTTGACATATTCCTCCAGTGACTGGCATCCATCCTTGGTTGGTGTCTAAGGTATAATACAACGTACAGGTACTTTAAACGTTTTCAGTAACTTCCACAATGCTAATCAATGTTTTAGGGAAAGGATTACATTTCTTTTTTTAAAAATAATTTAAGCAAGTTTTGTAAAAAGCACCAAAGGCAAAAAAACTTCATTGAAGTTTTTAAAAAATGTATTCAACTGCTGCATTAAGGTACTGTACTTACAGAAAAAGAAAAAAAGGTTTGGCCGGGCGCGGTGGCTCAAGCCTGTAATCCCAGCACTTTGGGAGGCCGAGACGGGCGGATCACGAGGTCAGGAGATCGAGACCATCCTGGCTAACCCGGTGAAACCCCGTCTCTACTAAAAAATACAAAAAATTAGCCGGGCGCGGTGGCGGGCGCCTGTAGTCCCAGCTACTCGGGAGGCTGAGGCAGGAGAACGGCGTAAACCCGGGAGGCGGAGCTTGCAGTGAGCTGAGATCCGGCCACTGCACTCCAGCTTGGGCGACAGAGCGAGACTCCGTCTCAGAAAAAAAAGAGAGAGAAAAAAAAAAGAAAAAAATGTTTAAAAAAGGACAAGAACAGGAAACAGATGCAGTAAGGAGAGAAGAGTTAGAAAAGAAACGGTGGGCAGGGTATGGTAAGCAGCCATCAATAACTGCCTCAGGTGCCACTTAATGTATTAATGTCCTGGGCCTCCTGAGCATCATGCAAATTAGTGAAACCCAACAGGGGGATTTGCTGTGACAAGCAGCAATAAAAGTAAAGCTGCTGTCTGTATTGGCAGTAAACTACCTGTGACACTGAGATATACCTTCTGTGTCTGGCTTATTACTCTATCATGTTCCTAAACTGGCTTGTCACAAACACCTGTTACAAAAATCAGATTTCTGGCCTCCACGTCAGACCTAATGAATCCAAATCTCTCGGCACCTGGGTTTGGATTACTTTTTATTTTTAAGTTCCTCAGCAATGATGGATAGCTTTCTTTTTTCCCCCCTAAAAATGTTTCAGGAATAGGATTACGTTTAAGAAAAAATAATTTAAGCAAGTTTTGTGAAAAGCATCAAAGGCTATACCTATGATGCTGACAATATTTCACCTCACTTATCTGCTCCTTTCCCAAGACTTAGTCTTTCTCTTTGAAGGAGCTGTGTTTCTCCTAGTGGTTCTGATCTTTTCATTGAAGCTGCAGGTACAAACGATGGATTGAAGTGACCACCCTTCAATCTCCAGTTCTTCAAGTCAACAAATATCAAGTACCTATCAGAGTGCACCCTGGCCTGCAGCAGATATTCAAGGCTCTCCCTACAAGAATGAAGACGGTGTTTAACCGAAGGGATTGGTGGTAGAATAAAGAGAGTTGGGCGCGGTGGCTCACGCCTGTAATCCCAGAATTTTGGGAGGCGAGTTGGGAGGATCGCTTGAGCCCAGGAATTCGAGACCAGCTCGGGCAACATAGTGGGACATCATCTCTAAGGAAAGAAGGAGGGAAGGAGGGAGGAGGGAGGAAGGGAGGAAGGAAGGGAGGAAGGAAGGAAGGAGGGAAGGAAACAGATTTTAAATAAGAGTTAAAAGGGGAAAAATACAATGTCGCAGTGGGAGAATTAAGGATGAGATGATTGTATTAGTTCATTGACCGTCCCTGAGCAACAGAAACACAATCATGAGTAATCCTCGGCCCTTGCCTACAAGAAGCACGAGTCTAGGTTAGTAGCACTGCCAACCGGACCAACCATTTACACTTCTGTGTGAAATGGGGCAGAGCGGGAAGAAAAGAGTGCCTGAGCTCACAGCGTTGGCGG
The DNA here is from genome assembly GCF_002776525.5 of Piliocolobus tephrosceles. NCBI lineage: Eukaryota > Metazoa > Chordata > Mammalia > Primates > Cercopithecidae > Piliocolobus > Piliocolobus tephrosceles. The sequence continues at coordinate 116,592,923 of NC_045438.1, read as the reverse complement.
GGCGCAGTGAGGTCCGCCGGGACTAGGTGGAAGGAGACAAGGAACGTCTCTCTCTGCAATTCATCTAAGGGCCTGCTCGGACCCCGGATCTCGCAGCGAGAACTACCGCCTCACTACACTCGCCTTTCCCCGCGCCACCCAACAACTCTCACGTCTTATCCTCAAGGAGCGGGGCGGGGCGAAGCGGAAGGGCAGGGGCCGACACAACCACGCCCACTAGCCGCGCTCCAAGGCCGCGGCCCCCTTACCGCGAGAACGCAGAGTCTCGCGGGCGGCGCACGCGCAAACCTCCTGTGACGCCTGCGCCTCCTGGCTCCGCCCTCCGCTCGTGGGAGTTCCGGATGTGTAGCGTTACCATGGAGCCTGCAGGTGCCCGCGAACGCTGCTTGTCGCCTGGGCAACTGGAGAGGACGAAGCAGGACCTAGGTGGCGGCGGTGGTACCGGCTGCAATGGTGTCCAATCCCGTGCATGGCCTGCCCTTTCTTCCAGGCACGTCCTTTAAGGACTCTACGGTGAGAAGTTATCTGCCAGACTCCCACCTGTCCCCACCTTCCAGCAGCCCAGGAGGGTTCCCCGCTCAGTGCACCTCCATTCCCCTCCACTCAAGTCTGCTCTCCAAACACGTCTTCTGTCCTGACCTTGTTCTTTCTTCTCGGCCGAACTTCTGCCGTTCTTCCCTAGCCAGCCTCATCCTCCCTCTCCAGTCCTTTGCCCTCCGCCTCATCCCTTTTTAGTTTTTTTCCCACTCCATCTTGGCAGTGTGTTGGCGCCTTCATTCTCATGCCGTTAGCCGCGTTCTTACGGCTCTGTTCCTCCAACCCCCTGCCTCTTTTCCCTTTAGATCACTGTTTCCCCGCCCTAATCCCAAGCTATCTGGGCCCTCTCCCTAGCTCATTCTCTCACATCATAACCTGTCTCCGTCTGCCTCCACCCTTAAAACCCCCCGCCACTATGCACCTTCATCCTCATTCCCACAGGTCCATCATTCCCGCCCCACCTGCTTCCTCTTCTGAATCCTGTACCCGATAGTCTCTCCCACTCCCAGCTCCATTTCCTCTTTTCTATGTATATCGATTCCGCTCCTCTTCTTTCCGCCAGGTCTTTTTCCTTTCTTCTTTATGCTTGCTTCCAACCCCATTCTTTTCTCTCCGTCTTCTACCTTTTCCATAATTTAGTCCCATCCTCTCCCCATTCTTTTCTTTCTCCATTGCGGTTTTTCCCCCAAAGCTTGCTCACCTTCCTCCCAAACCATCTTTCCCTGCTTTGTAAGAGATATTCCTTTCCAGTTCCCTCAAGAATTGATTAGTTGCTGTTTATTCTTCCCCGGCTCTATTCTTTTTGTTCTAACGTTTTTGTAAAAAGATTCCTGTTTAGATTTTGTTTTGCTCATTCCCCCAACCTTGTGTTTTTATTTGCATTTTCTAGACAAAATTCTTTAAAAAGCAGCAGCAGCTTGGATTCTTTTTTTTTTTTTTTAAACTCTTGCCACAGTTTAGCTCTTAAAATTATTTAGTATTTGTTTTAATCCTAACAGGGCTACTGAAATATGTGCTGAAAAATCAATAATGAGATTCAGTAGACTGATCATCACAGATGAGCTAACAGTAGTTTATGTTTATATAGTTTAATACTTTAAACTCTTACCTTCCTCTCCAGCTTCACAAAGTTAAAAGATTTTGTCAATTTATTTTCTTTGGAAGAATAAATTTAGAATGAAATCGAAAGTTTGGTGAGAGAATTTGTATTCTGAATCTCTTTGTGATTATCCCTGCATTAGACAAAACATCATAGATTTTTAGTTTCAGTGGACTTTTCAGTTTTATGTCATTTAGAAAATGTTGTAGGCACTTGCCTGCCCTATACAGGATGAGCTTAAGCTTTTGGTGTTGGTGAGTATAGACAGGGCTGAGTTGATACAGGGAATTACAGAGGCGTGGATTGAAGTGCAAAGCTCTAAAAACATATCGCTGTATTACAAGTAAGATGAACTGTGCATTGGACATATTTCAGATTTTAAATACACTGATCAAATGTCAACCAATTTGCCCTATTTGAAATTTGAAAAGCATTGTCAGTATATCTTCAGCAGTGAAGGACTGAATATGTATGAATGTAATTCTGAAGACATGCAGATAAGAAGTTAAAAACTTTTTAAAGGGGAGTGGGAAGATGATTAAAAAAAAAAAAAGACACACAGAAGGTGAACCATAATGGACAAGTGGGGTGGAAAGGGCCGAGGTTGCCTTGCCTGGTGTGTCTGTGAGTTATGGCTGAGTGATGGTAGAGACATTTGTGTAAAACAAAGAAATAAACTGAAGTTACTGATGTTGCTTCTGTCTTTGGTGGTGGAAGAAGAGCTTGAAGTTCCATAAATTACCCAATGAGGATGTCAACTCAGCGCATTTTGTTCTGTATCATGTTTACTATGTACCTGGAGCAGTCCCTGTCAACTGACTTGTGACTCTGAATACATGACCTTTAAAAACAAATGTCCAAGTTTATAACCCTTTTAGCAAAAGAAGTTTATTCTGTTGTACCTTTCATGTTAGTACAGTTCTTGAAAGATGGTAGGCTGGGCTCTAATGCAATTAGGATGTAGAAAGTTTATTTCATAAAAATATATTTTATGATTAATCCTAAATTGTATCTATGTAACTTTATATATTTGAATGTTGTATATATAAAATTTTGAAAGCATCCTCACAACAGAAAAAGGAAAACCATTAACATAACCTCTAATTTGCCTTTCTACTCTTTTTTATGTAATCTTTTAAATAAAAATGTGTTAATTCATGTGGGGATTACAATTCAAGATGAGATTTGGGTAGGGACACAGAACCAAACCTAGCCCTGGACTGCCATTTAATATGTGTAGTGCTTTTACTTGGTATGTAAATAAAAGAAAAAATTTTTTTAAAAAAAGTGTTCATTGTAAAAAATCAACATAATTTAGAAATGTATAATACAGAGGACCAAACCGGTCTCTTCATGCACATATTTCTATGCTTGTAATTGTAGTATACATATAATTTTATATGTTGCTTTTTCAGGCTTATTAAATCATAAATATTTTCATTAGGTTGCCACATGATTTTTAAAATCAATATTTTAATGACAGCACCATAATCCATTGAGTGAGTTTTCGATCATTTACTCATGTCTTCATGTGATTGTCTTCAACATTTACCATTGTAATAGGCAGCTTCAGGCATATAGCTCTTTCTCATAATTCTGGATCATATTCTTAAATAAATGATCAGGGGTAGAATTGAGTTCAAGACTTTAAATATATACCATCCAGTTGCTTCCCAAAGAGTTGTAAGAATGTATCACTGTCATTGTGACAAGGGGAACATGTAAAAATAAATTCATTGCATGTAAAAATAAAATTCACAGAACCATATCTTCTAGGTTCTACAGTTTTTATGACCACCAGATATCAGATGAAAAACATGAGAAGACTAGTGAAAAATTTAAGAGTATAGATGAGATACTCTTTTAATCTCTCGTGCAAGGTGAATTGATAGTTCAATTGGGCATTACAGAGCAGGGCTTTAAATTTCACTTTAAGCTCAGGTGGCTACTTCGCTCCTTGTTCTTGTTCAAGTGTTATAACTTAAAATACAGAATCTTTTAAGGTAGGTAAGCATTGTTTTTTTTTTTTTTTTTTTTTTTTTTTTTGAGACAGAGTCTCACTGTTGCCCAGGCTGGAGTGCAGTGGTTCAATCATAGCTTATCGCAGCTTGGACCTCCCCGGCTCAAGTGATCCTTCCGCCTCAGCCTCCCAAGTAGCTGGGACTATAATAGGCACAAGCCACCACACCCAGCTAATTTATTTATTTATTTTTTTAGTTTTTGTAGAGACAGGGTCTTGTTGTCCAGGCTGGTCTTGAACTCCTGGGCTGAAGTGATTCTCCCTCTTCAGCCTCCTAGAGTGCTGGGATTATAGGCATGAGCCAGCACGCCCAGCCTTAATATTGGTAAGCTTCTTGGTGTAAGTTTCGTGATGCTTATAAGCAAATATTTAAGTTCTATTTTTAAAAGTTAATTTTTTAACCTAAAAAATATTTGTCTAATGTTATTAATGACACACTTCTTTTCTTCAGAAAACAGCCTTCCATAGAAGCCAGACGCTGGGCTACAGGAACGGCTATGCAATTGTTCGACGTCCAACAGTTGGGATAGGCGGAGACCGGCTCCAGTTCAACCAGCTGTCCCAGGCTGAGCTGGATGAGTTGGCCAGTAAGGCACCAGTCTTAACTTATGGCCAGCCTAAACAAGCCCCACCTGCGGATTTTATTCCTGCACATGTGGCTTTTGACAAAAAGGTATCATCTGGAATTTTAGGGTACCCCTTGAATTAGGGTCTGAGAGCCAACTGCTTGCAGAAAAGTTAAAACAGTAAACCACAGAATTTCCAAAGTGCTCTGAGGAGAAAATTGTTCAAATGCCTTAACCCTTAGTCATGGACAGCTGAACTCAGGCTAAAAAGAGGCTTTCTTTAGTCAGGAAGCTGATTACAGGGAGTAAAGTAATTCCCTGTAGACTTCACCGGACTATTTTCTAAATGCAGTTAAAGAAAAGTTGGCTATAATTCTGAATTCCTGAATTTATATTCTATGTTTATCGGCCATGTGTTTTCCTCTTTTTAAAGGTACTATATTCTGTAATGGGGACATATCTAATCTCCATGAGATGTAGAATATCATAATGAAAACAATGACTCCATCTATTGTCAGTTTTTTGCAGGCCGTCTCCGTAAGTTGTTTTTCAGGGAACATTTCATGTTTGATATTACATAACCAGTGGGTGGTATAACATTTTTGTTTGTTTCTCATTTATCTTTATGTTTTTGCAGTGTGAGTTTCCTTATTTCCATCTGTTGACATTACCACATCATTCTTGTTTTTCCTTGTCAATGAGCCTCCTCTTTTCACTAAAGTGAAGTAGTCCTAGCCCTGACCATGTAGCAGAATCACTGGTGAGATTTTTAAGAAAATTACATGTTATTCCAACCCTCATCAATTCTAATTTCCAGATGAGCTTTACGTGTAACTGGTTCTGAGAACTACTGATCAGTTTTGATAAGTTAGCTTTCTTAATTTACTCTTAGTCTGTTTCTTTTCTTGTCTTGTTATGTTATCATTCCTGTTAAATGCCTGTAACATTTTCATCCAGCCAGCCAACTTTTATTGAGTACCTGTTGTAAGCTAGAGGCTGGGGAGGAGCTATTGCATTTACATTGATAATCACTTATTTTTAAATGGTTTTAATCTCTCAACTAGAATCCATATCATTTTCTCTTCCCCACTTAACTCATTTATAGGGACACATTCACATATGCATTCATAGGCTGAACCTAAACATCCACGAAACAGTATGATTTATATAATTGGATATATCTTTTCCTTTTGCTTGTTTCTTTTGTTTATTTGTGGCTCTGCCAGGCACTGCAAAATCAGCAGAGAAGGGAGAGGGCTGAAAATACAAGAGAGAAATGGGATAGGCACTAAATAATTACCAAGATATGAATCCTGGTATGTTTAATTTTTACCGAAAAGAATAGTAAGTAACTGTAATAAAGTAGAGGGTGATAAAGTGATACCTGTCGTAAGAAAGTATTAGTAAAATTCAGTGGAGAAATTGTGCTTGAGTAGGAAATAGGCTTCCTATGTTTTGTTTTTCTGTGTTATTTTACACTAATTGTTGTTACTTACTTTGTACTTATTTAATATTCATAATTCATTTCTTTAAGGATAGTGCACATAAAATACTATTTTTATTTTCCAATTCATTTTACTTGGATCATCACAATTTCTAGATAAATGAGCCTTAGCACAGATAATGGGGTAGAGAGAAGCTAAATGCATGACTTTGAAACTAAGTTTGTTTGTTTATAGTAAGGGAATTATGGTTTCTCTGAATTAAATGAAGGTTCTAATTTTTTTAGGAATACCTGGAGGTCCACATAATAGCCAACATATTTGTCTATATTTTGGAAATTCTTAGGACTGTTCCTCATAAACAGAATATAACTTCATTTCTTACTTAGGTAATAAAGACCAGGACATCTATTCCAAGTGCCCTCATCTTTTCCCTTTGCTCCCATATAATTCCGGCATCACCCACTATATTCTGTTTCCCAGACTGATCTCCAACTCTTTATTTCTGACGTTCTTCTTTCATCTTTTTTATCTTCAAGTTTCATATTATTTCTATTTCAGACACTCTAGTGACTACTTCTCTAGCAAGAGTCATATCATCCTGTCCTCTTTCTATAATATCTTGTGACTCCTTTAAGCAAGAGAACTTTGTTTCTCACTTGACTGTCAAATCACTTACAATCTGACTTCTCCCTACCCACAGCCCCAACATACTTTTTCCGAGGTAGCCAGTGCTGTCCCTTTTACCAGATCTGGAGAGGTTTACTTTGCCAGCATTCTCTTTGGCCTGTTTGTGCCACCTGACATTGTTGACCCTCCCTCCCTTCTTGAAACTGCTCTTATTTTGCCTCCATGACTCTTGTTTTCCTCCTCCTTTCTATGTGATTGCTTATTCTTTAGCCTCCCTTCCTTTTTTCTTTTTATTATACTTTAAGTTCTAGGGTACATGTGCACAACGTGCAGGTATGTTACATATGTGTACTTGTGCCATGTTGGTGTGCTGCACCCACCAACTCATCAGCACCCATCAACTCGTCATTTACATCAGGTATAACTCCCAGTGTAATCCCTCCCCCCTCCCTCCTCCCCATGATAGGCCCCGGTGTGTGATGTTCCCCTTCCTGAGTCCAAGTGATCTCATTGTTCAGTTCCCACCTATGAGTGAGAACATGCGGTGTTTGGTTTTCTGTTCTTGTGATAGTTTGCTGAGAATGATGGTTTCCAGCTATATCCATGTGCCTACAAAGGACACAAACTCATCCTTTTTTATGGCTGCATAGTATTCCATGGTGTATATGTGCCCCATTTTCTTAATCCGGTCTGTCACTGATGGACATTTGGGTTGATTCCAAGTCTTTGCTATTGTGAATAGTGCTGCAATAAACATACGTGTGCATGTGTCTTTATAGCAGCATGATTTATAATCCTTTGGGTATATACCCAGTAATGGGATGGCTGGGTCATGTGGTACTTCTAGTTCTAGATCCTTGAGGAATTGCCATACTGTTTTCCATAATGGTTGAACTAGTTTACAATCCCACCAACAGTGTAAAAGTGTCCCTATTTCTCCACATCCTCTCCAGCACCTGTTGTTTCCTGACTTTTTAATGATTGCCATTCTAACTGGTGTGAGATGGTATCTCATTGTGGTTTTGATTTGCATTTCTGTGATGGCGAGTGATGATGAGCATTTTTTCATGTGTCTGTTGGCTGTATGAATGTCTTCTTTTGAGAAATGTCTGTTCATATCCTTTGCCCACTTTTTGATGGGGTTGTTTGTTTTTTTCTTGTAAATTTGTTTGAGTTCTTTGTAGGTTCTGGATATTAGCCCTTTGTCAGATAAGTAGATTGCAAAAATTTTCTCCCATTCTGTAGGTTGCCTGTTTACTCTGATGGTAGTTTCTTTTGCTGTGCAGAAGCTCTTTAGTTTCATTAAATCCCATTTGTCAATTTTGGCTTTTGTTGCCGTAGCTTTTGGTGTTTTACACATGAAGTCCTTGCCCATGCCTATGTCCTGAATGGTATTACCTAGGTTTTCTTCTAGGGTTTTTAATGGTATTAGGTCTAACATTTAAGTCTCTAATCCATCTTGAATTAATTTTCGTGTAAGGAGTAAGGAAAGGATCCAGTTTCAGCTTTCTACTTATGGCTAGCCAATTTTCCCAGCACCATTTATTAAACAGGGAATCCTTTCCCCATTTCTTGTTTTTCTCAGGTTTGTCAAAGATCAGATGGCTGTAGATGTGTGGTATTATTTCTGAGGATTCTGTTCTGTTCCATTGATCTATATCTCTGTTTTGGTACCAGTACCATGCTGTTTTGGTTACTGTAGCCTTGTAGTACAGTTTGAAGTGAGGTAGTGTGATGCCTCCAGCTTTGTTCTTTTGATTTAGAATTGTCTTGGCAATGCGGGGTCTTTTTTGCTTCTATATGAACTTTAAAGCAGTTTTTTCCAATTCTGTGAAGAAAGTCATTGGTAGCTTGATGGGGATGGCGTTGAATCTATAAATGACCTTGGGCAATATGGCCATTTTCACGATATTGATTCTTCCTATCCATGAGCATGGTATGCTCTTCCATTTGTTTGTGTCCTTTTTTATTTCACTGAGCAGTGGTTTGTAGTTCTCCTTGAAGAGGTCCTTTACATCCCTTGTAAGTTGGATTCGTAGGTATTTTATTCTCTTTGAAGCAATTGTGAATGGAAGTTCATTCATGATTTGGCTCTCTGTTTGTCTGTTACTGGTGTATAAGAATGCTTGTGATTTTTGCACACTGATTTTGTATCCTGAGACTTTGCTGAAGCTTCTTATCAGTTTAAGGAGATTTTGGGCTGAGATGATGGAGTTTTCTAAATATACAATCATGTCATCTGCAAATAGGGACAATTTGACTTCTTCTTTTCCTAACTGAATACCCTTGATTTCTTTCTCTTGCCTGATTGCCCTAGCCAGAACTTCCAACACTATGTTGAATAGGAGTGGTGAGAGAGGGCATCCCTATCTTGTGCCAGTTTTCAAAGGGAATTTTTCCAGTTTTTGCCCATTCAGTATGATATTGGCTGTGGGTTTGTCATAAATAGCCCTTATTATTTTGAGATACGTTCCATCAATACTGAATTTATTGAGAGTTTTTAGCATGAAGGGCTGTTGAATTTTGTCAAAGGCCTTTTCTGCATCTATTGAGATAATCATGTGGTTTTTGTCTTTGGTTCTGTTTATATGCTGGATTACGTTTATTGATTTGCATATGTTGAACCAGCCTTGCATCCCAGGGATGAAGCCCACTTGATCATGGTGGATAAGCTTTTTGATGTGCTGCTGGATCCAGTTTGCCAGTATTTTGTTGAGGATTTTTGCATCAATGTTCATCAGGGATATTGGTCTAAAATTCTCTTTTTTTGTTGTGTGTCTGCCAGGCTTTGGTATCAAGATGATGTTGGCCTCATAAAATGAGTTAGGGAGGATTCCCTCTTTTTCTATTGATTGGAATAGTTTCGGAAGGAATGGTACCAGCTCCTCCTTATACCTCTGGTAGAACTCAGCTGTGAATCCATCTGGTCCTGGACCTTTTTTGGTTGGTAGGCTATCCTTTTTTCAATTCTTAACTCACAAGTATTTTCAAGGTTCTGTCTCATTCTTTATATAATTTTCTTGAGATCTCACCCACTTTCATGTTTTCAACTGTCACCTCGCTGTAGACAATGTCACTATTTAGTTCCAACTCTGACATCATTGAGACTCAAGATCTATATCCCCCTGGCCCATGGGATATCTTCACCTGGATTAACTGTTAGTACCTCAAGTTCTGTATGTCTCTAACTTATCTCTATCCCTCACCTTTTCCCATAGATCTGCTTTCCCTTTGTGATTCCACTAGGTAATCCAAGCTTGAAACATGAGCCATCTTTGGCTTTTTCTCTCCTCTGTTCTCCACACTTAATGAGTTGCCAAGTCAAATGTCTCTCACTTTCATTTCCTCTGCCACTATCATAGTTCAAACAAGCCAAATGACTACCTAACTGTTGTTTTAGTCTCATTCCTAGTCCTTATGCTTATAACAGGTATGCTGCCTGGTTTATTCTCTAGAGTTCAGCTCTGATAATGCCATTTTTCTGTGAAAATGCCATCAGGCTTTCTTAACCAATACAGTAAACATTACCACTATTCACCTCGCTGTTCTAGTCCCCAACTTGAAAGTCATCTTTCATTCTTCTTTCCCCTCACAATCCACATCTAATCTACTAGCAAGCTCTATTGTTTCTGTTTCTAAAATGTGTAACTAATTCATTTACTTATTTTCATCTTCACTATTACCATAAATTTATTTTCCACAGAGCAGCCAAGCTTATTTTTTGAAAATCCGATTATGTCAAATACTGACTGAAACACTTCCATGGCTTCCCCATCATCTATAAAGATCCAACTCTACAGGTTCCTCACAGCCCTACTGGAGCTGACCCTCCCTGCTATCTCCCCAACCTCATCTTGGGTCCTTTTTCTCACCTACCATGTTTCAATACACTGGGTTTATTTTTACTGATTTCCTTGAAATGGCAGCATTTGAAAATTCCAATTCGGGACCTTTTTGTACATGGCGTTTCTCCTATCTGAAATAGCTTCCCCACCATCCTTAAGTGGCTCACTCCATCTTTCCTTTCAGTGAGGCTTTTCCTGACCACTCTACTATGGCAGTTCCTCCTCATTTTTCTGTATCACTTCCCTCTCTTTTTTTTTTTCCTCACAGCACTATAATTTGTGTTGCTGATTTGTTTAGTGTTTGTCTGTCCCACTTGAGTGTATACTTCATGAAGGTAAGGACTTGTCTAGTTTATTATATATTTAGTGCTCAATAAATGTTCTAAAATGACATGAATAATTAACAAATAAAATTTATTTCTTGTCTGTGTCACTGCTGAAAATTGGCAAGCCGAACACGTAACATATATGCATATAATAATGTAAAATTTAAAATGTGACTTGGCTTTTTATAGTTGTGTGTGATATGAAAATATTTATGCAGCATTTCCCCCCTTCATCTTGAAGTAAATACAAATATTTTTATGTTTATTGTGGCATTCTGAGAACTTCCTGGGAGTTAGGAGACCTGTATTATAATTCTGGGTCTCCTACCAGCCAACATTGTGACTTTGTAGACTCACAATCTCTAATTTCCTCATCTGTAAACTCAGAAGGTTAGACTACGTGATAACCAGGAGCCCAGCCTGCTGTAAAATTCCATGAAAAGTGTATATTTTAAACACAGTATTTAAATATAATTTTTCTTTTCTTTCTACGTAATAATCAAGTTCTTACTGTACCTGGGAAAGGTGATGTTATCCCACTACTTAAAAAAATGTTTTTTTATTTCCATAGGTTATTGGGGAACAGGTGGTGTTTGGTTACATGAGTAAGTTGTTTAGTGGTGATTTGTGAGATTTTGGTGTACCCATCACCCCAGCAGTATAGAGTGCCCCCCGTTTGTAATCTTTTATCCCTCACCCCCTTCCCACCCTTTACCCGGGTCCCCAAAGTTCGTTGTGTCATTCTCATGCCTTTGCATCCTCATACCTTAGATACCACTTATGAGTGAGAACATACAATGTTTGGTTTTTCGTTCCTGAGTTACTTCACTTAGAATAATAGTCTCCAATCTCATCCAATTCACTGTGAATGCTATTAATTCATTCCTTTTTATGGCTGAATAGTATTCCATCATATATATCACAGTTTCTTTATCCACTCATTGATTGATGGGTATTTGGGTTGGTTACACATTTTTGCAGTTGCAAATTGTGCTGCTATAAACATGCATGTGCAAGTATCTTTTTTGTATGATGACTTCTTTTCCTCTGGGTAGATACCGAGTAGTGGGATTGCTGGATCAAATGGTAGTTCTACTTTTAGTTCTTTAAGGAATCTCCACACTGTTTTCCGTAGTGGTTGGACGAGTTTACATTCCCACCAGCAGTGTAGAAGTGTTCCCAGTTCGCTGCATCCACACCAACATCTAATAATTTATTATGTTTTGATTATGGCCATTCTTGCAGGAATAAGATGATAGCACATTGTGGTTTTGATTTGCATTTCCCTGATCATTAGTGATGCTGAAGATTTTTTCATATGTTTGTTGGCCATTTGTATATCTTCTTTTGAGAATTGTCTATTCATGTCCTTAGCCCACTTTTTGATGGGCTTGTTTTCCTTGCTAATTTGTTTGAGTTCATTGTAGATTCTGGATGTTAATCTTTTGTCAGCTGTATAGATTGTAAAAATTTTTTCACACTCCTTGTATTGTCTGTTTACTCTGCTGACTGTTCCTTTTGCCATGCAAAAGCTCTTTAGGTTAATTAAGTCCCACCTATTTATCTTTGTTTTTATTGCATTTGCTTTTGGGTTCTTGGTCATGAAATCCTTGCCTAAGCCAATGTCTAGAAGGGGTTTTCCAATGTTATTTTCTAGAATTTTAATAGTTTCAGGTCTTAGATTTAAGTCCTTGATCCATCTCGAGTTGATTTTTGTATAAAGTGAGAGATGAGGATCCAGTTTTATTCTCCTACGTGTGGCTTGCCAATTATCCCAGCACAATTTGTTGAATAGGGTGTCCTTTCCTCACTTTATTTTTGTTTGCTTTGTCGAAGATCAGTTGGCTGTAAGTATTTGGCTTTGTTTTTGGGCTCTCTGTTCTGTTCCATTGGTCTATGTGCCTATTTTTATACCACTGCCTTGCTGTTTTGGTAACTATGGCCTTATAAGTGTAGTTTGAAATCAGGTAGTGTGATGCCTCCAGGTTTATTCTTTTTGCTTAGTCTTGCTTCGGCTATGCGGGCTCTTTTTTGGTTCCATATGAAGTTTAGGATTGTTTTTTCTAATTCTGCGAAGAATGATAGTGGTACTTTGATGGGAATTGCATTGAATTTGTAGATTGCTTTTGGCAGTATGGTCGTTTTCACAACATTGATTCCCATCCCATCGGCATGGAATGTGTTTCCATTATTTGTGTCATCTATGATTTCTTTCAGCAGTGTTTTGTAGTTTTCCTTGTAGAGGTCTTTCATCTCCTTGGATAGGTATATTTCTAAGTTTTTGTTTGTTTGTTTGTTTTTCAGCTATTGTAAAAGGGGTTGAGTTCTTCATTTGATTCTCAGCTTGGTCGCTATTGGTGTAAAGAAGAGCTACGGATTGTGTATATTAATTTTGTATCCAGAAACTTTGCTGAATTCTTTTATCAGTTCCAGGAACTTTCTGGAAGAGTTTTTAGGATTTTCCATGTAAACAATCATATCATCAGTGAACAATGACAGTTTGACTTCTTTACCTATTTGGATGACCTTTATTTCTTTCTGTTGTCTGATTGCTCTGCCTAGGACTTCTAGTACTGTGCTGAAGAGAGTGTGCTGTGAGTGGACAGAGTGGGCATCCTTGTCTTGTCCCAGTTCTCAGAGGGAATGCTTTCAACTTTTACCCATTCAGCATTATGTTGGCTGTGGGTTTGTCATAGATGGCTTTTTTTTTTTTTTTTTTTTTTTTTGAGACGGAGTCTCGCTCTGTTGCCAGGGCTGGAGTGCAGTGGCTGGATCTCAGCTCACTGCAAGCTCTGCCTCCTGGATTTACGCCATTCTCCTGCCTCAGCCTCCGGAGTAGCTGGGACTACAGGCACCCGCCACTTCGCCCGGCTAGATTTTTGTATTTTTTAGTAGAGACGGCATTTCACCATGTTAGCCAGGATGTTCTCGATCTCCTGACCTCGTGATCCGCCCGTCTCGGCCTCCCAAAGTGCTGGGATTACAGGCTTGAGCCACCGCGCTCAGCCCATAGATGGCTTTTATTACGTTGAGGTATGTCCCTTGTATCGATTTTGCTGAGAGTTTTAAACAGAAAGCAGTCCTAGATTTTGTCGAATGCTTTTTCTGCATCTATTGAGATGATCATGTGATTTTTGGTTTTAATTGTGTTTATGTAGTGTATCACATTTATTGACTTGCATATGTTAAACCATCCCTGCATCTCTGGTATGAAACCCACTTAATCATGGTGGATTATCTTTTCGATATGTTGTTGAATTCAGTTAGCTAGTATTTTGTTAAGGATTTTAGCATCTATGTTCATCAGGGATATTGGTCTATAGTTTTATTTTTTGATTATGTCCTTTCCTGGTTTTGGTATTAGGGTGATACTACCTCTATGGAATGATTTAGGGAGAATTCCCTCTTTCTCTATCTTGTAGAATAGTTCCAATAGGATTGATACCAGTTTTTCTTCAAATGTCTGGTAGAATTCTTCTGTGAATCTGTCTGGTCCTGGACTTTTTTTTTTTTTTTTTTTGAGACAGAGTCTTGCTCTGTCGCCCAGGCTGGAGTGCAGTGGCCAGATCTCAGCTCACTGCAAGCTCCACCTCCCGGGTTCACGCTATTCTCCTGCCTCAGCCTCCGGAGTAGCTGGGACTACAGGCGCCCGCCACCTCGCCCGGCTAGTTTTTTTTAGTAGAGACGGGGTTTCACCATGTTAGCCAGGATGGTCTCGATCTCCTGACCTCGTGATCCGCCCGTCTCGGCCTCCCAAAGTGCTGGGATTACAGGCTTGAGCCACTGCGCCCAGCCTGGACTTTTTTTTTGCTGGTAATTTTTAAATTATTTCAATCTCGCTGCTTGTTATCAGTCTGTTAAGGGTATCTAATTCTACCTGAATTAAGCTAGCAGGGTTTTCTCTTTCAGGAATTTATCTGTCTACTACAGGTTTTCTAGTTTATGTGCATAAAGGTGTTCATAGTAGCCTTTTGTATTTCTGTGGTGTCAGTTGTAGTATCTTCCATTTTGTTTCTAATTGAGCTTATTTGGATTTTCTCTCTTCTTTTCTTGGTTAATCTTGCTAATGGTCCATGAATTTTATTTATCTTTTCAAAGAACCAGCTTTTTGTTTCATTTATCTTTTGTATTTTGTTTGTTTGTTTGTTTCAATTTCATTTGTTTCTGCTTTGGTCTTGGTTATTTCTTTCTTCTGCTAGGTTTGGGTTTCATTTGTTCTTGTTTTCCTAGTTCCTTGTGGGAGGTGTGACCTTAGATTGTCTCTTAGTGCTCTTTCAGACTTTTTGATGTATGCGTTAGGGGTTTGAACTTTTCTCTTAGCACTGCCTTTGCTGTATCCCAGAGGTTTTGATAGATTGTATCATTATTGTCATTCAGTTCGAATAATTGTTTAATTTCCATCTTGATTTTTTTTGACCCAAAACTCATTTAGGAGCAGGTTATTTAATTTCCATGTATTTGGATGGTTTTGAAGGTTCCTTCTGGAATTGACTTCCAATTTTATTCCACTGTGGTCTGAGAGACTGCTTGATATAATTTCAATTTTCTTTAATTTATTGAGGCTAATTTTGTGGCCTATCATATGGCATATCTTGGAGAAAGTTCCATGCGCTGTTGAATAGAATGTATATTCTGCGGTTGTTGGGTAGAATGTTCTGTAAATATATTAAGTCCATTTGTTCCAGGGTATAGTTTAAATCCATTGTTTCTTTGTTGACTTTCTGTCTTGCTGGCCTGCCTAGTGCTGTCAGTGCAGTATTTAAGTCCCCCCCTCCTCATTATTGTGTTGCTGTCTATCTCATTTCTTAGGTCAATTAGTAATTGTTTTATCAGTTGGGTGCTCCAGTGTTAGGTGCATATATATTTAAGATTATGATGTTTTCCTATTGGACAGGCCTTTTATTATTTAATGTCCCTCTTTGTCTTTTTTAATTGCTGTTGCTTTAAACTTTGTTTTGTCTGATATAAGAATAGCTATTCCTGCTCGCTTTTGGTGTCCATTTGCATGGAGTTTCTTTATCCACCCTTTTACCTTAAGTTTGTATGAGTTCTTATGTATTAGGTGAGTCTCTTGAAGGCAGCAGATGGTTGGTGAATTCTTTTTTTTTTTTACTTGATATCTATTGTTTTAATTCACTCTTGGTTAACAGAAAGTGATAATTTTACAATGTGTTTTGATTTCATATAATCTTTCTTTTTTTTTTCTTTTTTTTTTATTATACTTTAAGTTCTAGGGTACATGTGCATAACGTGCAGGTTTGTTACGTATGTATATATGTGCCATGTTGGTGTGCTGCACCCATCAACTCATCAGCACCCATCAATTCATCATTTATATCAGGTATAACTCCCCAATGCAATCCCTCTCCCCTCCCCTCTTCCGATGATAGGCCCCAGTGTGTGATGTTCCCCTTCCCGAGTCCAAGT
>NC_045438.1:116575251-116576931 GCF_002776525.5 Piliocolobus tephrosceles | reverse complement strand
GTCCCTACAAAGGACACAAACTCATCCTTTTTTATGGCTGCATAGTATTCCATGGTGTATATGTGCCACATTTCCTTAATCCAGTCTGTCACTGATGGACATTTGGGTTGATTCCAAGTCTTTGCTACTGTGAATAGTGCCGCAATAAACATACATGTGCATGTGTCTTTATAGCAGCATGATTTACAATCCTTTGGGTATATACCCAGTAATGGGATGGCTGGGTCAAATGGTATTTTAGTTCAAGATCCTTGAGAAATCACCACCCTGTTTTCCACAATAGTTGAACTAGTTTACAGTCCCACCAACAGTGTAAAAGTGTTCCTATTTCTCCACATCCTCTCCAGCACCTGCTGTTTCCTGACTTTTTAATGATTGCCATTCTAACTGGTGTGAGATGGTATCTCATTGTAGTTTTGTGTTGCATTTCTCTGATGGCGAGTGATGATGAGCATTTTTTCATGTGTCTGTTGGCTGTATGAATGTCTTCCTTTGAGAAATGTCTGTTCATATCCTTTGCTCACTTTTTGATGGTGTTGTTTGTTTTTTTCATTGTAAATTTGATTGAGTTCTTTGTAGGTTCTAGATATTAGCCCTTTGTCAGATGAGTAGATTGCAAAAATTTTCTCCCATTCTGGAGGTTGCCTGTTCACTCTGATGGTAGTTTCTTTTACTGTGCAGAAACTCTTTAGTTTAATTAGATCTCATTTGTCAATTTTGGCTGTTGTTGTCATTGCTTTTGGTGTTTTAGACATGAAGTCCTTGCTCATGCCTATGTCCTGAATGGTATTACCTAGGTTTTCTTCTCGGGTTTTTATGGTTTTAGGTCTGACATTTAAGTGTCTAATCCATCTTGAATTAATTTTCGTATAAGGAGTAAGGAAAGGATCCAGTTTCAGCTTTCTACTTATGGCTAGCCAATTTTCCCAGCACCATTTATTAAATAGGGAATCCTTTCCCCATTTGTTGTTTTTCTCAGGTTTGTCAAAGATCAGATGGCTGTAGATGTGTGGTATTATTTCTGAGGACTCTGTTCTGTTCCATTGATCTATATCTCTGTTTTGGTACCAGTGCCATGCTGTTTTGGTTACTGTAGCCTTGTAGTATAGTTTGAAGTCAGGTAGCGTGATGCCTCCAGCTTTGTTCTTTTGACTGAGGATTGTCTTGGAAATGAGGGCTCCTTTTTGGTTCCATATGAACTTTAAAGCAGTTTTTTCCAATTCTGTGAAGAAACTTATTGGTAGCTTGATGGGGATGGCATTGAATCTATAAATTACCTTGGGCTATATGGCCATTTTCACGATATTGATTCTTCCTATCCATGAGCATGGTATGTTCTTCCATTTGTTTGTGTCCTCCTTTATTTCACTGAGCAGTGGTTTGTAGTTCTCCTTGAAGAGGTCCTTTACATCCCTTGTAAGTTGGATTCCTAGGTATTTTATTCTGTTTGAAGCAATTGTGAATGGAAGTTCATGATTTGGCTCTTTGTTTGTCTGTTACTGGTGTATAAGAATGCTTGTAATTTTTGCACATTAATTTTGTATCCTGAGACTTTGCTGAAGTTGCTTATCAGCTTACGGAGATTTTGGGCTGAGCCAATGAGGTTTTCTAAATATACAATCACGTCATCTGCAAACAGGGACAATTTGACTTCTTCTTTTCCTAACTGAATACCCTTTA